>NW_022970482.1:0-797 GCF_012274545.1 Fukomys damarensis
CAGCTATATCTGTTACCAAGGGCAAACCCACCTGCACAGCACTCTGTTCATTTATATACTGAGAACTTTATTTAAAACCCAGTTTTACAGAGGAAATGATCAAATTGTGAGAAACAATTTTGAGGGCAATAAATTCTTGAATTCCACTTTGAGTCAAGTAAAGGACAAATTCTTCTGCTTCCCACGTAAGTAATATAAACCAAATCAAAATCTTAGCTGCTCATCAAATTAGATGTACAGTCTACTCGTGGGAACTACAAATATATTTGTTTCTAAATCTGGTTTTTAAAATTCTGTAGTATTCATAACTGATAAAATGCTAGTGGAAACTGTTACGACCGAGTTTAGAGATGGCTATGAAAGAGCTCTTGTTTTTTGGACAGGCCACTACATTTTTCAAAATATCCATTATTTTACCTGCCTTATGAGCTTGGCAAGGTAGATGAAAGCTCTCAATCATGTGGAGCTCTAGAAGTTCTATAATTTGGAGACTAGGATGGTGAACTATTATGAACTCTACCAATAAAAGCATCAATTCTTTAGGCGAAATTCATTTGTCCCTTGAAGTAACACCAGAGAACTCCTTTTTCTTAGTTGAGATGGATGGAGAAGCAGCCCCTGCAGAAGTTCTGAAAGAGCAGGAGGCGCTGTGGTTCCTGCATCGTTATACTTCACATCTTTTCTCCCTTTATTCAGAGAGTCGTAATCCCCAACAGCATGGAAAGGATCTGAGAATTCCATTTAATCACTTAACTTCACAACTTTGTTTCCCATTCTTAGCTGAATTTATACAGTGG
>NW_022970483.1:0-649 GCF_012274545.1 Fukomys damarensis
AAAAAAAAAAAAAGTGAATGTAGTTGTAAACCTAACAACATCATGAAATAGTGGGGGTTGCTATTAGAAACATCTATGGAAAATGCTTTGGATAAGGAAGTGACATGTGAAATGATTTATGTGATCTTTAGACAAAAGATTTAAGAAAGAGGGCAGAATTTGCTAGATCTCTTCATTCCTTTCATGGTGACTGGTGGCATTCCAAATGGCTCAGCTCGGAGAGCAAGAACAACAACATGTACTGGCATAAGATGGCCCATAAAAACAGAGGATGATTGAGACGTAGTATAAACAAATGTAAAATATTGCTATATAAAAATGGACAAACAATAAACATTTAAATGTATCAGTATTTTATATTTTAATGCAAATATAACATTTTACATGTTTGTATATATGGAAACAAAAATGTTATTTTAAACTATTGAGATTCTGTATTTTTTTGTTTATTACCACCACTTTATCTTGTCAAAGGGATGCTTGGAGCTCTACAAAATGCTTCATGGTCCAGGTTTGGCCTCTGAAACCTTGCAGAATCCAATGATAATCTCTCTCTTTAAAGAAACAGTAGGTCTTCCATATTCACACATATCAAGAAAATGTGATTTAATAATCAAAACCCCCCAAACACATAAGGAAAATTACCTTA
>NW_022970484.1:0-200 GCF_012274545.1 Fukomys damarensis
GAACAAAACCATGATCCATGGAAAATTAGACTCCAAATCAAAATATCAACATGCAAAAAAAAAAAATCTTTCTAGTGGACAACAAAAAATATCAAAATGAAAAAAAAAAAGAAAAATGGAAAAGGTCTTTCAATTTAGGAGATCTGATTTTTTTAAGTTATTTATATAGTCTAGATAGTAGACCTTTGTCTGAGGAAGAG
>NW_022970485.1:0-386 GCF_012274545.1 Fukomys damarensis
TGCCTTCCAAACCCCTTGCCTGGGAACACAGAGAGATCAGTCACGCAGGGAAAGTCAGCAGGGGCAGGGTGTGCAGACAGTGTAAACTAATCTGTAAAACCGGCATTCCAAGTGTACCTGGGATCCGAGCCGCCGTACCGGGTTTCCGGGACACTTCTGGTCAGGACGAAGCCCGCAGTGACAATCATAGGAGCTGTCGCTGTGCCGTCCTGTGCTCATGACACACCAGCTCCATCTGGGCTCCTCGCGTGGTTCTGGGGTGCGCTCCACTTTGCAAACCTGGACGCAGAGCCCCCTTAGCAAGTTATTGATCCTGCACTCAGGGGCCTCAGTGGTATTCACGACAGACTGAAAACAGGGTCTCATTTCATCCTCACGGACACTGG
>NW_022970486.1:0-234 GCF_012274545.1 Fukomys damarensis
CAGAAATTTCAGAAGGTATTAATGTAAAAGTTTCTGTTAACTCGTATCTTGTGCAGAATACAGTATTTTCTGAAGTTGTGTGTTGTGTTCCCTCTTCTAAGAAATACCTCTTTTCCTACTAGTTTGTGCTTTTTCTGATGCCTTGGGGTTTATTTTGTTTTTGTTTTCATTTTTGTGATTCAGGAATGGAACTCCAGGGGTGGTGTACTGCTGAGTTATATCCCAGCACTTTTT
>NW_022970487.1:0-224 GCF_012274545.1 Fukomys damarensis
TACAAAAAATAAATGAAATAAAGAGCTGGTTTTTTGAAAGAATAAATAAAATTGACAAAACCTTAGCTAATCTTATAAAAAAGAGGAAAGAAAAGGCTCAGATCCATGCAATCAGTATTGAAAAAGGTGAAGTCACAACAGATCCAAAAGAAATACGGAGAATCATGAACACCTACTTTGAGAACCAGTACTCTAATAAAATGGAAAACACAGAAGAAATGGAC
>NW_022970488.1:0-594 GCF_012274545.1 Fukomys damarensis
TTAGCATATCAAAGCCATTGATTTGGAGCCGGGAAGGATGAGGGCAGGAGGAGCCGAATGCCAGTTTGGTTAATCAGAGAAGGCTAATTAAATCGCGACGTCGTGCATGGGGGAACGGCGGTGAGGCGCAGGGGCACCGAGCTCAAGGTCTGAGCGGACATCTGGAGCCTGCTTCTGGCAGTCCCCTGCACACCGAGGCCTCCTGCGGCCATCACAGAGGGGCTGCAGCAAGCCTGCAACAGGCCAGGGGCCTAGCTGTCCCTGGTCCCCTCCATTCCGACCCCCAGCTGATCTCCAGCCATGACCTTCACAGGGATCTTGGACACCAATCCAAGGGAGCCCAAAACACAGCCACATTCAAGGATGCAAGGACTCCGCCCCCTCCTTCCTCCCTGTCGAGACAGCTGCCAGGCAGGGTCCCCAGTGGGCCGCTCCCCACTGCTAGGGTTCCATTCCTGGGCAAGGGCTCCCCCTCCCCGACAAAATGAGTCAACTAAGGGATGGAGTAAGAGGCTGCGACTTTTGAGGCCAAGGCCGCCCTCGCCTGGGCAGGGGTGGGCCGCTGCTGGCTTGGAACAGGCTCCTGGAGACAGA
>NW_022970489.1:0-221 GCF_012274545.1 Fukomys damarensis
TTCACACTCAGGGAGGGCTGGTGAGGTGACCCATAAGTACAGCACATACCTGGCTGCTGCATGACAGCAGACTGCTGGGGTGCATGGCTTCAGATTCCTATGCGGTCTGGTGCCCCCCAGGACCAGTGGCCACTGGCCTTGTGTGGTGGAGAAAGCAGTTGTGTAGCCAGAGATTTCTGAACATTCCCCACACAATATTATCTGCCAGAAGGTGTTCTCAC
>NW_022970490.1:0-212 GCF_012274545.1 Fukomys damarensis
AAAAAAAAAACAAAACAAAACAAAACAAAAAAATTAGTGACACTGATCTTGTCTTCGATTAAAATTAGAATGTTTTGTTTTATCACGAATAATTCATTTTAATTTAAGAATGTTATTCATTTTGATTATATAAAATGTTATTTATCTTGAGTCCCATTTTTGGTTCTCCCTTAAAATTTATGCTTGAAGTCAATGTTATTATCCTCCTAGCC
>NW_022970491.1:0-206 GCF_012274545.1 Fukomys damarensis
AATCATTCAACAGATTATATGTTTTATGATTTTTAACTAAATGAGTTTGAAATGTGTGCAAAACCAGTCAGAGATTGTACAAATCAGAACCTCATTAATCCCTGGTGGGGTACTGATTAGGAAAGAATGAATAGAGCTTTCTAAGGGGTTAGAAATTGTCCATATCTCAAACTTAGTATTGTAATCATTTCATTCATTTCCCAAAT
>NW_022970492.1:0-200 GCF_012274545.1 Fukomys damarensis
TCACCTTTTAGTTAATACTTTGATTTTAGATATAATCTTATCTCCAATAATTGAAATGATACTCTACTGCTTTGTTTTTTCTCTACTTAATATGGTGTATTAGTCAAGAGATAGTTTTTTTTGAGACAGGGTCTTGTTGTAGTTTAGACTGGTCTTGATTTCACTAGATAGCCTAGGTTAGGTTGGCCTTGAACTCAGTG
>NW_022970493.1:0-267 GCF_012274545.1 Fukomys damarensis
AAAAGTTTGCTATTTCAGAGAAATTGTGAACCATCTTTGTTTCTCATTCTATAGAAATAAATCCTTTATCTTGCATTTTCCCTATGAATTTTAAACAACACCACCCTTCCAGTTTGTGTAAATCAGAAAGTTATTTTGCATTCATCATCCCCAATATCAAGTGTGTTCATTTTAACTTTTAAAATGTCTTCATTGACTTTTCCTGGCTGCCTTAGACCTAAGTAGTGACATCTCACTGCTAGACTTCTGGAGCAGTTTCTGACTGCC
>NW_022970494.1:0-248 GCF_012274545.1 Fukomys damarensis
ACTAAATCAAAAGCAAATTGCATAAATCGGTTGAAGTAAAACAGATCTCTTATTTTAACTGCTTCATTAAAGGTTTTTCTATATTCTTTGGCTGTCAATGACTGAGGGAAGTATTTTGAACTTTTCAATAATATTTGTAGATCTACGATTTTCCCTTGAGTTTTATGTTTTGACCTTATGTTAGGCACTTTGTTTAGTGAATATGTGTTAAGACCTCTTAGTTTTAAGAGAACTGCCTTCATATCATA
>NW_022970495.1:0-242 GCF_012274545.1 Fukomys damarensis
GGTTATAAAATGTCTTTGTGGGACCCTCTCCCTCAATTTACTCAGCTCTTCATTTGAAAGTAATATATCCATTTATTCAGTAATTTTTGCAACAAAAATGCATTGAGTATTGTGCCCAGCTCTACAAACCCAAGCATGGAGCAGCTAAAGGAAACCAAGAGAGACTGAGGTGGCCAGCAAGAGGCCAGGTGGGGAGGTGATGCGAGCCACTGGAGCAGCTGGAGGTGGGTGGGTAGCTAGCT
>NW_022970496.1:0-230 GCF_012274545.1 Fukomys damarensis
ATCCATGGAAATATTTTCCAGTGACTCCCTTAGTCATATAAGATGATGTCAAATGTCTTTTATCAGGGAGTCTTTGCCTATCTGTGCAAAATTACTATTTCTACAGTGTTTACTATCTGTTTACCTTATTTTGGCTACTTCTGTATTCTGAAGGTAACCAACTATTATCTCTTCCCCAAGAAATGATTTTGTATTCTCATGTGCTGTTGTTTCTTCTTGAAATAGCTCCT
>NW_022970497.1:0-371 GCF_012274545.1 Fukomys damarensis
TAACTCAAAACACCAAAACTTCTGGTGTGCAATAGCTATGGGAGAATAACTAGTCTACAGCAATCTATAATACATTTCAAGATAACAAGAAAAAAGTTTCCAGCTCCTAGAAATGACTAATGTCTGAGATGGAAATGTTAATTACCCCGATTTCATCACTACGCACTGTATATGGGTTATCAGACTATCACACTTATCCATAATTATTTACAAATATGTATTCAATAAAAATTCTTTTAAAGTTTACCTGTAAACTCTGGTATTATTCATATGAGCAATGGTCTAAATTTCGTGCAGAAACTTTGGACAGGATTGCCCACTAGCAAACTGACAAAAGCAAACAAAAGATCAGCAACTCAAAAGTAAATTGA
>NW_022970498.1:0-910 GCF_012274545.1 Fukomys damarensis
GGGAGTTTATTTGTGTAACGTATATTTAAATTTAAGTTAATTCTTAGTGGTATCTCCAGTCTGGCTTTGTTTTTCTCATCAGAAAAACTTTTGGTTATTATTTTTCACTTTATCATATTACTAACAATCATTTAGAAGTTAGGAAATTTAAAAAAAGTTCTGTCAGTAAGGTGTACAAAATACTCCTATGAGAATGCCTTTACAGTACTGTTTCTTGTTGACATCATAAAAGACATTATGGAAAAGTATATAATATAAAATGAAATTGATTTGGATATGTTTTTCAAGACAGTTAATATTGGAAAGAAAATAAGTTTTTCATTTCAATGCATTGCTACTCGTGAAGAAAAGTACTGCAGTTTAAATAACTATTTGTAATAGATAATACTTCACTAAAAGAAAAAACTAAACAATATATTGCAACTACTTGTAATGCAGATTTTATAACACTTCTCTAAAACTATATTCTATCATATCAGCTCACAGAACACTATTCTTGCCAGAAGTAGAAATGAGATATTTTCATTTAAAGATATTATCTTTACTGTGCTTGTGGCCAGAAAACATAATGTATGTCATTTACATTACTCTAATCTATGTTGATATTGCATTTTCCTTATCAGAGTATGGCACATTGTGCATACTTTGCTCCAGAAATTTCAGCCAATTATTTATTTTAGGAGGGTATGGGTAAACCCAGGTATGCTCAGTTGAACTCTCAACTTAAATTCCACACTATCTCACACATTCACTAAAATGAGTTGAGTAAGCGGTTTTGCAGAGCACATCCACTGGAATCTGAGCTTTTTGAGGGGAAATATTTAGGATTTTTTTTCTTGATATGCCTAGGAATTGGACATTTAAGAAAGGTTTTGGGCTGGGGGTTAAGCTCAGTGGTGCCTGCCTTGCA
>NW_022970499.1:0-275 GCF_012274545.1 Fukomys damarensis
GGGCAGTGCTCTGAGGTCAAAGGCTTTACGGACTGAAAAGGGGTGAAAGTAAGAAGAAAGGGCGAAATCTGAGGTATGCTCTAGGGAAAGGATGGGAAAATTCCCTATTATCTTTCCAGAAAGCAAGAAGTTGGAAGACTCTCTGGGATGGTAGAAGCCTGGATATGGGATCCTCTCTGGGTTTGGAGTTTTGAACAGAGGGAGATGGTGACAAGATGGATAGGTAGATGGAAAGACAGAGGGATAGCTAGCTAAGAGCATGGGTGGATAGATGG
>NW_022970500.1:0-298 GCF_012274545.1 Fukomys damarensis
GACCATGTCTTGACCAGAAAGAAAACTGGACAGGAACCTAGTGGAAATGGAGAGAGATGAAAACTTCCAAACACAAGCTTAGGATCAAGTGCATGAGGGTCAGCTAAGATAAGCAAGAGGAGGAAATTTCCAGACTTCTTGGAAGTCAAGCATGTCCTTAGAGGGAAAATATGCAGTATGTGTCTGTGAATGGACATTCTGTGAGCCAGAGATTCAGTAAGACAAGTACCTGACACTACTTATGGTGAGCTCTCGCCAGAGGAAAGATGCCATTTGCAATACAACTTTCATAGCACTT
>NW_022970501.1:0-1096 GCF_012274545.1 Fukomys damarensis
TGCTGCTGGTCATGCATTGGGCCCTATGTGCCTTGCCTTTGCAGATTGGGCTCTGCTCGAAATAGACGAGATCATGCCTCCTAGTAGAGCTTTGTTTTTCATGGGCCCTAGTAAGTGTCACTTAACAAAAGACTATGTCTCTTGAAGTTATGTGTGAAATTTTATTGTCTGACAATTTATACTCTGTATCATTTTTAAAATGCTTTCTTTACTCATGCTTCACTGTGCTAGAGATAATGGAGACTTAACATCTTACAACAATACAAACGTATTCTATTTACTCTAGACATCAAAAGTCAAAAGCTTTCGCCAGGATATAAAGTTAAAGGGTAGGCAGGACTGGCTCCTTCCACAGGCTCTACGGGAAAATGTTTCTTTCCCTTTTCCAGCTTGCACAGGCTGGATTGGTTGGCTTATGGCCCCTGCCTCAAGGGGACATCAGCATAGTGTCATTCTATCTTCACGGACTTGTTACTGCGTTCGCACACACATCTTTGCCATGTATTCTCCTGTCTCCCACTTCTTAAGGCTCTTCCAGATTGCACCAGACTCACTTGGATAACCCAAGATAGTCTCCCTGTCTTAATCACATATGCAATGTCCATTTTACAGTATAAGATACTATGTTGAGAGGTTCCAGGGATTAGGATGTGGAGGAGACACATCACTTATCATAAGGTGTTTTCTCCTACTTTCACAACAAATGTTACCTGGTTTCTATTCTAGTGGTAAGCAATAATACTGTAGTTGAAAACCAAACAAACAGATCTTGAGCTCAGTATGCTCTGAATCTACTGCCAGAACGTGCACGTTAAAAAAAGATTTACAATTCAACGTGATGCATGCTTTATCAGAGATAATATTAGCCCTTTATGACAGTGTGGAGGAGGAAGCACTTTCTTTCTACCTAGGGCAGGGCGATACCTCAGGAAAGGCTGCTCCATGGAATAATAATCTCTGTTGCAATACAGGACTATGTTGTATAGAGTTAACCTGTGGTATTGGTTGAACAGGCATAATAGCTAATAAAATTTTACAATGTACAATTTGTTGTAATTGCAGTGAAAAGAACCCACCTTTCTTGACTCTCATTAAA
>NW_022970502.1:0-241 GCF_012274545.1 Fukomys damarensis
CGTCCCAAATTCGATCCCCAGTACCAAAAAAACAAAAATCCAAAACAAAAAGAAAACAAACAAGCAAACAAAAAACAAATGGAGCTTTGTAAGCAAAATGAGAAGGAAAGAAAAAGAAGAAAAATATTGATCTTCTTTTTTTATTTTTTATTTTTGATACCGGGGATTGAACTCGGGCCCTTGTGCTTGCAAGGCAGGCCACAGAACAGCTGAGCTAAGTCCTCAGCCATAAAAAAAATTG
>NW_022970503.1:0-203 GCF_012274545.1 Fukomys damarensis
CATTAAGAAACCCATGTACTGCCGAGCGTGGTGGTGCATGCCTGTAATCTCAGCACTTGGGAGGCTGAGGCAGGAGGATCACTGCAAGTTTGAGACCAGCCTGGGCTATACAGTGAGCTGCAGAGCAGTCTCAACTACACAGTGAGACCCTGACTCAAAAAACCAAAAAAATTAAAAAAAGAAATAAAAGAAACCCATGTATT
>NW_022970504.1:0-489 GCF_012274545.1 Fukomys damarensis
AGCCCAGGGCCAGACTCCTTCAGGGTGACCTGGGACAGGACCCCTGTGGAAAAACAGAGCAGAAAGGTGAGTTAGTTTGGATGAAGACAGGTGCTTTGTATCCCTGAGGCCCTGACCAGAGCACTCACAGGCCGGAAAGGTCAGCAGGAGAAGAATGGAGCACAGCCTGTCCATGGTGGGCCCAGGAGTCCTGACCCAGGCCCTGCTGGGCTTTTCAAGCCAAAATGGGAGGAGCCAGAAGAGCTTTGCATTCCCGCCCCACGTGCTGACCCTGAAGGGAGGACTCAAGTCTTAGAACACAGAGGGAACAAGGCTGTGATGCACAGCACTTGGCCCCTCTCATGTGAGTTACACATCTGCTCCCAATGGAGACATCTGCCCATTTGGGCCCAGGGCGTCAGACACAGAGCCTCAGATGAGCCTGTGGCTGGAAGACAGCAAGGCTGAGAGTTCCCTATTACTGCAGACAGGGTCCTCCCTGTGCTTCTC
>NW_022970505.1:0-249 GCF_012274545.1 Fukomys damarensis
GACTTCACACTGTGCTTCACTGCTGCCCCAGATATATCAACAGCACTGAGGTCTCTTCCTCAGCTCCAGGAGCCTGGCACCACCTTTACACAGCCCAGGACACAGGAGCTAGGGCTCTGGCTACCCATCCCATTCTCCAGTTGCGCCGAGGGGACCTGAGCTTCCCCTGACGGAGCGGTGACCTTCCATGGCCCTGACCGTCATAGGTCCCACAGACTGGGGACAGAGCACAGGGCTGCCAGGACCCGC
>NW_022970506.1:0-338 GCF_012274545.1 Fukomys damarensis
CTAGAAATTTCTCACTGGATTTAGGGCAGAGGAATTATGTATAAGATGAACAAGAAATTTAACCTCCCAGCTAGGTTGGTTTTGAGAATGAAAGGAGAACGGTATAAAGTAGTCTTGTCCTGGCTGAGCTAGGTCAGATGCATGCCTTGGTTATTTGAGATGCTTTTGATTTTGTATTGCTTGGTTTTCCAAATACTAACCTGTGGGAGCCAGGCCATGGCCCTCAAGGAGTTTGACATTTAAAAGGAAACTTCTTCACCTCTACACTCAAGGCATGGATACAATCTGTAACATTCTAGGACTCTGCTTGTTAAACTTGTTGCTGCAATGGGAGAAAC
>NW_022970507.1:0-548 GCF_012274545.1 Fukomys damarensis
TTTTTTTTCTTTTATTGAGTTTATTGGTACATTTCAGGTATACAGTACAATTACATTGATCATTGGGATCTTGTACCTTTATATGACAGGTCTTAGTTCTCTTTTTTTTCCCCCTTGAGAAACAACAATCTAGGTCAAAAGCAAAATTAAGGAGGGAAATTAAAGATTAAAGCAGACATCAATAAAATCAAGACAAAAATATGCAAAATATCACAAATTGAAGGGGTGGTATTTAGAAAGGTTAATCAAAATAGGTATGTCCTTTGCCAGACTTACCAACAGAAAAAAGAGAAAAGACTCACATCAATGAAATCAGAAGTGAAATAAGAAAATTCACAATAGATGGTGTTGAAATTAGAAAACATTAATTAGTTTGAAAAATATTTCAACAAAGTGGCAAATTTTAAAGAAATGTATAGATTCCTTAACTCATATGAAATGCCATAGCTAACCCAAGGAGACACAAAAAATGCTGAAGTACCAAAAAATGGGCAATGAAATACTGATAGTAAGAAAGAATATGCCCACTAAATGAAGCTCAGCACCCA
>NW_022970508.1:0-413 GCF_012274545.1 Fukomys damarensis
CATCTGGGCTGCTGTCTTAAAAATACCACAAAATGGGTGGCTTGAAAACTTTTATTTCTCTGAGTTCTTGATTCTAGGAAGTCCAAAATCAAGCTTTAGCAGATTCAGTGTCTGAGAAGGGCTTTCTTCCTTGCTCATAAACAAACTTCTTCATTGGGCCCTCACAAGGCAAAAGAGATAATTTCCCAAGGTCTCCTTTTAAAAGCTCTAATCCATTCAAGAGGGAGCTACTATTGTGACCTCATCGCCTCCACAAAGTCCTCAGCTTTTAATTAACGCCACAATCTGAGGAGTTTGGGTTTCAACATACTAACTGGAGCAAGACACAAATATTTAGTCCATGACAATCTTAGTTTTTACTTTTGTGTGACCACTTCTTTAGAGTGAGACAGACCTAGGGCAGTGAACTAAAA
>NW_022970509.1:0-217 GCF_012274545.1 Fukomys damarensis
TTCTGAATCTGAAGTGTCCAAATATCAGAGATTTTATTACAACTAGCTAGTGTGACAGTAGTTGTGGCTTCTCATTGTCAATATTTCTAACTCTTTTCTTCTATATTTAGCTTCATAAAAGGTACGATGCAACCACTGGAACAAAACATAGTGTTAATAAAATTGTATTATATTAATGATTTTTGTTAAATAAGTAGATTTTAGCTGTTCTTGTCAT
>NW_022970510.1:0-210 GCF_012274545.1 Fukomys damarensis
TTTGATTCATAGATTCAAAGTTACAAGGAAGCCTGGCCCATATGATAATTTATACACAATAATATCTTATATTTCCTTGAAAATAATCAGGGGATATGAAATGTCTGTTTCCAGAGATATAAGGCTAACAAATGGGATACAATTTTATAGGGCGCCACAACAATTATACTTTACAAAATCTGTTAGTAAAGACTTCCCGAAAAGAAACAT
>NW_022970511.1:0-251 GCF_012274545.1 Fukomys damarensis
TTGCTATTTTCAGGGTGGCATAGTTGTTGCTAATAATAGGTTTTCTGTATATGCTAATATCTGAATTATCTTTGTGTCATTAACAATACTGTGGTTCTTTCTTGGAGAACAGGGTACTGGACCAATTAAACTGTAATTTATCCCTCCAAATTAACAGTGTTGGTTGGATCTTTGGCCTAAGGAAAATGCTTATGTATATTTAGCTATGCTCAGAGAGCATCAGTGAAAAGCAGATGCTAACTAAAGTGATC
>NW_022970512.1:0-313 GCF_012274545.1 Fukomys damarensis
TTCTTTCCTCCTAGCAGCCCAAGTGGTACAGAGGAGCTTGCCTTGTCCAGCTGTGTCATCTGTGCATAAAATGATGGCTACAACTATTTCCCCTGGAGAAGGCAATGGGTTCAGAGATGGATAAAAATCCTGTTATTCCAATCAGACTGAACACACAACTCTTATCTGACAGAGAACAAGGGAAACTTCAGCCTCAGGATCCACTAGCAGCTACCTATACTCAGGAGTGGAAATAAGCAGAGAAAACTTCGGCCTGAATTCTAATTCTAACCTCTAGGAGACTAGAGCAAGCCTTACCTGAAGCCTACTCTCA
>NW_022970513.1:0-286 GCF_012274545.1 Fukomys damarensis
ACAGGGCCTGGGGCCTGGGCCTTGCTGCGGACACAGTACCTCCGCAGCTGTGGCGTCGTGGGGCTCGTTCTCCTCACTGTCACTCGAGCTGCTCTCGCTCTCTGAGTCGGAGGAGCTGTCGGAGTCACTGGTGCTCTCCGACTCTGCGCTGCTGGAATGTGCAGAGGCCACTGGCTCCGGCAGCAACGGTGCAGCACTGCAGAACAACCAAGGATAAAATTAGAAGACACACAGCAGAGCGCAAGGTGAGTTCTGCTGCCCTCCTTACCCGCTGCCTCTTCTGCTC
>NW_022970514.1:0-2037 GCF_012274545.1 Fukomys damarensis
AGAGAGAGAGAGAAAATCAGTTGCTGTGGGCTCATGTATTAGTGGGCTTGGTCTTCAGCAAGTGTTGGAAGGTGGGAGCTGGTAGGGAGTCCTTAGGTCCTCAGGCCATGCTCTCGGAAGGGATGTGGGACCCAGGCCTCTCTCAGCTTCCTGCTTGGCAATCTGATGTCTTCTTCCCATACCCTCCCACCACCGTCATCAGCCAGGGGGCCCTTGCCAGGACCTGCACCATGCTGTTTGGGCCTTCATGCTCCAAAGCTGTAAGCTAAAGGAACCTCTTATCTTTACTGGGTTGGTTATCCTCTGGTGTTTTATTTTAGTAAAACAGCAAACTAGCACACCAACCATAATGATAGAACAAGGCCAGCCATGGGTCCAGCACTGAAAACAAAGAACTATTTGCTGATCTCAGTGTCGTGCTAACTTCCTTAGGCCAGGATGGAGTTTCCCTCCTGTTTGTATATTCCACAGCACTTGGACACAGTGGTGCCTAACACATAGTAGACAAGTGATAAGTGTGTGTTGCTTGGTAGTGACACAGACATCGCAAGGCAGCCTGAAGCAGCCAGCTCTCCTGTCCCTCCGTGTGTGATCTCATCCTGACACACACACAGAACCGGGTGGGGTTTAAAGAAATTGTCGCATCCCCAAAACTGATTATCGGTGTATGGGATCAGTTTGGCTTCCACCTGACAATGGTACCTGCAAACTGCTCGGTAATGGAGAAGCCATGTGCCCTGCTTGGGTAGGTCACGGCCACACATCTGCTCTGGGGTGCTCCTAGGAGACCCCACTGCCACCCACTGGATGGAAAAGAGAGAGGTGTTCCTAGCATGTGCTCTTGTAAGTTACCGGAGGGAAAACCACTAACTACCTACCACCAGAGCCATCCCTCCTCCCCTGTCCCTCTCGGCTTTTGCCCCCGGTGTGGGCTCCCTGCTTCCCTCCCAGACCATCTCCTGCCTCCGGCTGGGAGTTCTCTATTTCCGTTTCATCTCTTTTCCATACCTCTGGAAGGGGATGTGTCCAGGAACCCAGGCCAAAACCAGCAAATTTATCACCGCAGTAATGACAGCGAGCTGCGTGCTGAGTGAATTCTGCAATCCCCTCACCTCCGTCCTTTGCCAAAGCCTGTGGAGCTGAGAGATCCAGCAGATTCGAGACTGTTATCTTCACCGAAGAATGGCTCTGCCAGAAATGCAATCAGGTCTCAGTCACAAGTCTATTTTTGGAAACTTGTTTGGGGATATTTCACACACACACACACACACACACACACACACACACACACACACACACACACACAAATGCCATCTGTTGTGAGATGTTAGTTCACCAAAACTGAGCATTCTGAGTTCACTGTAAAACTACCTTTATCAGTATGTAACATGATAAAGACCTGCCTTCTGTCCCCCGAGGGTGCCTCATTGTTCCAAGAGTATTTATGTCTGGAGTTTACAGAACCTGGTGAAATCCTGTTTAGTGCCATTAGCAAGCTAGCGGCTATGGAGAATCTTCAAACCTCTCATTCAAAAAAGCTTCCCTAGGGTTTGGGGAAGCATTGTTCCAGTAAGGGGCAAGGGAAGCCACTGACTGTGGCCAAGGCCTGAATTTGGGGGCCCAGCCATGGGGAGGTGGTTGTCCAGGAAGGTTAATGTGCCTTGTGAGCACTCTGAGGGAGAAGCCATCTTCTAGGCGCTGTGGGAAGACAGTTCCCAGGCAAGTGACAGGCCCTGTTACCCCCTAAAGAAACAAGCAGGGCACCAAGGTGCCTCTGCTTTCCATCTGTAATGACCTTCTCCGACAGTGTGTCATCTAGGCTGAGGGCCTGGGGATGCTGCTCCTGCCTTCCATGTGTCCCACTGAAGGGGACCTAAGCGATTATCACACCCTAATTCTAAGTGGGACAGGGTAGGGAGTGGAGGGTGTTGAAGGGCCATCAAGGGAGCTAGAAACCCAGCTGTGCTTTGTGAAGAAAATGCCATCAGGCAGGCCATGCTTGGTGCAGATTGGAGTCTCAGCCTAGCACAAACCTTG
>NW_022970515.1:0-202 GCF_012274545.1 Fukomys damarensis
GGTTCCTCTCTCAGGGCTGTGACGCAGGCGCAGTGTGTTGTACAGATCATCACACGACAGTCACGAAAACCCGCTTTCACACCTCCACTCGCGTCTACAATGAAGGCATCAGCAGTAATGCCTTCGAATAAATTTTTGGTTAAAATTACTCTGTATGCCTAGATAATTTAATGGCGTGAATCTTGTTTAAAAAACAGCCATT
>NW_022970516.1:0-3737 GCF_012274545.1 Fukomys damarensis
TGTGTCTTGCTTAAGTGTTTTCTCATTTTTATTTTTGTTGTTTAGTTGTCCTTGGTTTAATTTCTGGGTTATTATTTAACTCTTCCTGATACAGTTGTGCTTTAGCTTTTGACATTCTCATTTTCATAATATCAAAGAAAAAAACTCATTAAATCAATCACAATCCTTTATCCCAATGGATACAATCAGCAACACAATAGGATCAAGCACAATTTGCAAATTGACCACTTGTGGTAGTCATTAATCTATCACCTTAAAGCTGGGCATGGTGGCTCATGACTATAATCCCAGCACTTGGGCAGCTGAGGCAGGAGGATGGTTGGGAGTTTGAGACCAGCCTGGGCTACATAGTGAGTTCCAGGTCAAATTCAACTACATAGTGAGTCTCTGTCTCAGAAAACCAAAAAAAGAAAAAAAAAACTATCACCTTTAAACGAGAATTAAATTAAAATCAAGAAGCAGCCCAAAATATGTTTGCAGTGAATACACTTTTCAATATATCATTTTTACCATTTAGGATGGGGGTTTACACAGAGTTAAGATGAGAAGCATAGATAAGTGAAAGAATTGGAGAAAGTTCCAAGTGAAGTGAGAGGTCATAGAATGACCATACAGTCTTTAGGAAACTATTAGATTCAAAAGGGATAGACAGAGTGTGATAATAAGAACAGGAATATATCCCCTTAACAGTAATAAGGCTCACTTTTCCTTGAAAATATTGACCTATGAGTGAGGCAAAATGACAGAAGAAAAGAACATAAAGAAAAAAGAAAAAATGATAAAAGAAGTCTGAGTTAGGGCAGGGGCAAGAGCAGAAAGGCAAATTACGGATAATATGGTGGAGCAAGAGACTGAGTTGGAGAAAGAGGACAGGAAAAAAAGAAAGAATTTGCAGAGTGGAATGAGTAAAAGAAAGAAAAAAATGAATTTGAAGGGACTTTTTCAGACTATATCTCTTCTGTAATAATATACAATGTGCATAGCCATGTGTAGAATCTGATCTCAGCTAGCCAATAGCAGATCCCTGTGACTCTGACTGACCTCAGGCTGCAAGGACAGGATTGAGTTCCCCAACCTCCTGCAGGGTTGAACTCCACACAGTTCTACTACATGTTTCCCCTGCCCTTTCTTTAAAGACATTCAAATTTGGGAGCTCAGAAAAATACCCTTTATGACCACATATGCCTTTGCAGATTGGGTACAAGGACTGGCACAATCAGGAGCTATGAGAGTGTGTGGGGGTCTTTCAGGGACACCTGCGTGTCTACCTTCCTTGCTGGAGCTGGTGGCTCGCAGGCAGGGGACAGCGGGGATACCTGGTCTGGCTCAGAACTCCCAAGCAGGCCAGAGGGAGGGCAGATCTTGGAGCAGCCTTCCCAAATCTCACCTTCCTTGCTGGTGCTGGTGGTGTGCAGGAAGCTGTTTAAATTAATTTAAATGAATCTAGAAATATTTCATATTGCCAGAGTCTTGCCACATCAATTCAATGCTCTTTTCACTTGAGACATAAGCACTTCTGGAATTTTAAAATTCTAACAATTATTAATGTTTAATTTTTATATATTTACTAAATATATAAATAAATATGAATGTCTGAACACATGTATAAATAAATACTTTTATATAGTTTTATAAATATTATAAGTTAAAATGTGTTTCTAAAATAAACAAGTGCTACAGGACTTAGTCATGTTTTATAACTTTATTTTAAAATGATGTACTTTTGCAATTTTCTGTCATTTTAAATTATAACAAACATGTCAAAATATCCTTTTAGTAGGATATGCTACAAAAACTTCTTAATATCTTTCTTTCTGTGCTCTATTTTGTATTGTATTATCGCTGTTTCTCTTTTATTTGAATTTCTTTCTATTAATTGTGAGATTGAACATCTGGTTTTTCCCAACAACATATTTTCTGTTTCATTTCTTAGAATACTTCATCCATTTTTTGGCAATTATTTACTTTATTTGCAAACAGTTTTAATGTATAATACCATGGCTATTTAACTCAAGGTTGATAACTATGCTGTGTTTTATTCTACTGGACTTACACAAAGGGCACCAGCGTCCTGATGCTGCTCCTGCCATCCATTTTATGTTGCATTCAGTAAATAGGAAGAGTTGAGGAATGAGAAACTTGTATATATCCCCACTTTACAATTTCACTGTTAGAAATTTTCCTGTTCAACATAATCAATGATTGACATTTATTAGTCACTCATTTCACAATTGTACCAAAGAAAGGTTACAGTAGAAGATGTATAAACATTGTGACTCATGTCACCTATAAAAAAATGATAATCTGCCAATACATACAAGCATCAGAGATGCCCAACTAAACTCACTCATACATTTGAGACTTAGGACCATAATAAGTCCAGGCACTTAACTGATAATTCTCTTTAATTTCCTTATGTTGGAATTAATAATTTGTTTTTAAAATATAACACTAATACTGTCTAAGGTCTTTCTTTGATTACAGTTTTAATTGAGTAGCTTTATGGCATATACATTTGTATACATATTTATGTGTGTATGTACATATTAATGTATATTTATGTACATATCTGTGTATTTGTGCATACACACATACACGTAAATCTTCATGTTGAAATTTGAACCCCTAATTACATTCTAATATAGCAGGTTGTTCACAAGTCATAATAGTGAAGAAGAAAGTGTGTATGTTTTAGCACAATAGATAACCTTCTTTATTTATATTTTACATATGTCTAGAGTTAAAATATTTGAAACCTAGCTTAGCTAAATTTAGGCATCATTTTATATAAGAAGTCTAGAATTTTAATTTCATGACTCTCATTTGCCCTTATTACTATGCCAACTGCATGTGTTCATCTTTTTAAAGCATACAGACAAATACACAATATCCTCAGGGAATGTGTTCATATAAATATTCTTCACTACCTTTAGAGCTCCTTTAAGCCATAAATTTTAGGAAGGCCCCTGTTCTGGTTATGTTGAGTTGTATGATTGGACAGTGATTTAATGGTGAGACTTCATGTGCTGTTACTTTCTTGCCTACATTCTTGGACCTTGCAGAAAGTTGGCCTTCAAATTCAGAGAATGAAATAATGTCTTGTAGAAATACATAAAAATGCAAATTCTATTCTCATTACCACCCTCCTATCTCATGCACTTGATTTAGTAGTTCTAGAGTACAGCTAAAAGAAGCATAGTCTTTAAAGAAATTTTCCAGGTAAATGGAAATGAAAATGAAAGGCCTGCGATGAAGTGTGGAGTCTTGTCTTACATGAAACACTGGGTCTAGCTGATGACATAATTGTAAAACACAGAAGAAACTCCAGTAATATTTCCAAAAAGTAATTTTTAAAGATTCTAAATTTTAAAAAAATCCTAAAACCATTTTACAATGTTATTTCCAATACTTACCTCACACTTAAATCTACACCACTAATAATATGATATAGTGTAATTTTTATTCAATTTCCTTTCACTTTCTCAGTGAAGGTGGACTAAGTTCTGAGGTTGTATAAGGGAGTTGAAGAAAGACAGAGTAGAATTAGACTTTTTAAAAGTGTAATTTATGGATTACATAGAACGGGAAAATAAGTCTACATTATTTTATGTAGCAGAATTAAACATAAAATATGTTTACATGTGAATGTTGGAACATTACTCATTGCACAAGTATTTCATTATGCCATAATAATTGATTATTTAGTATAAATGTTTTATAAACATACAATGAAGTTA
>NW_022970517.1:0-799 GCF_012274545.1 Fukomys damarensis
ACCAAAAAAAAAAAAAAAATTAATAATAATAATAATTTATATTCATCTACTAAAAATCAACTTGAGGACACAATTAATTTGAAAATATTGTAGCTGCCTCATGAGAAAGAAATCCACGCCCATTACTAGTCATTCTGTACTCCCCTGAAATGAAAGGCACAACCACTCACTAATCTACTCCCTGTCCCTATACATGGTCTATTCTGGTTACTGTGGACAAATGGAATCATACAACATGTGATCTTTTGTGATCTGACTTCTCTCATGTAGTACGTTTCTAAGGTTCAGCCGTGTGGAAGCATGTATCAACACTTCACTCCTTTGTAACGCCATATCGCATTCCGTTGTATGGCTATACTAGATTTTATTTACTCATTTATCCGTCGATGAGCATTTGTTTCCATTTTTAAATCATGAATGATGTTATGGTTTAGATGTAGAAGGTAGAACTAGATGCCCTGAGCAAGGGCTTTTAGAAGGTGACAGGATTCTGGGAGCTCTCTATTCATCAGTGGGTAATCTGCACACTCTTTGGAGGTGAGGTGTGACCTGGAAGGATGTAGGTTGCCCCCCTCCCATGCCCACTTGGCTCACTGCTTCCTGACCTGCTAACCACGGTGTGAGCCTCCGCGGTCTCTTACTAAGCCATCCCTGCTCCGAAGCCAGCCGATCATCCACTGAACCCACTGAAGCTGTAAGCCAAAACAAACCCCTCCTCCTCTGAGTTGCACAGGTCGGGTATCGTGTCTCAGCAGTGAGAGAGTAACTAAGACAAATAATTATTTTATTTGCTAGCTGC
>NW_022970518.1:0-222 GCF_012274545.1 Fukomys damarensis
TCAGTGTGTTAAATTAAAACATTTGCAAAACATTTTACACAACTGGAGTAAGTGACTTACAAGTTTAAAAATCAATCTTTTCAAAGGTAACAGCTTGGAAGATACTCACCCTGGCCTCTCACCCAGGACCCTGGACAGTCACTCTGAGTCCAGTTTTCTTTGGCAACAGTGTGAAACATTGAAGGATTATATAGACCAGGATCTTGAGCTCCTTCTCCATTT
>NW_022970519.1:0-381 GCF_012274545.1 Fukomys damarensis
ATGAGCTCAGCCTTTCATATCACAGATGAGAACATGAAGGATGTGTGTGTGTGTGTGTGTGTGAGAGAGAGAGAGAGAGACAGTAGCAGATGCTGACAGCTATTATATTTGCAAAGTGTGCGCAAGCTACCATCTTCTGCTGTGGGAGAGCCGTGCCCTGGCCTTGTAGGCAGGAGAAGGAGGCCTGGGGAAGCAAGGTGACCTGCTTGAAGCCATGCTGCCTGTGATGGTGGAGCTCTGACTTGGGCTTGAGCTCTGACATCCTCTGCAAGGTCGCTGGGACATGTGGTGACAGCTGGGACCCTGATGTCCTACTGCCCTGGCCTGGCTGAGTCTTGGGCCTCAGGGAGGGCCCTAGGGACCCTGAGCATCCCTGGGGGC
>NW_022970520.1:0-737 GCF_012274545.1 Fukomys damarensis
CCTGGACCTTGCACAGCCTTCTCTGTTCCACCCAACTCAGGTCAGGGGAGCACCAACTTGTAGATCAGGGGAGCACCAACCTGGCCATCCTTGATGTATCACTACCCAAGGTCACTGTGCCACAGGTTGCTCAACAGGGGACTTGTGGAAACACCACTCCCCATCATGCCACTGGCCGAGGATGCTTGCAGTGTTGCAGAGCAGGGGGACTCTCCCTTTCTTTGGTACTAGGGCTAAGATGCTTTTGGCAGCCACGGGAGTGGAGTCTGGGGCATTGCAGGGCCTATCCCTCAGCTGAATTTCCCAGAATGTGGTCCAAATCCTGGCAGTCATCTGTGCCTGGATGACCCTTCCCTCCTTCCACTCGGGGACTTTTGAGGTGAAGCAACCCTTGGGATGTTCTGCTGCCAGTTTGAGCCCCAAGCCCTTTCACATAAAATGGCAAACTCCCCTCCCTATTGCTGCTCCACATGACTGTGAGCCAGGGCACAGCTTCATCTCACTCATCATCCACTGACTCTGGAAGACAGCTTGGCCCGGGTCAGGGTTCCATTTCTCAGGGAGGAGCAGAGTTGTTTTTGCTGCCTGCCCACTTCCAGTGCACTGTGCTGTCTCTGGTCTGTGGTGCTATCTCTTCTGCAGCAATGAATCCTAGTTTTTCTTCTTGGTCACTTCTCTGTCCCCTCCATTCACCTTGTTTTGTTTTCAGTACAAGGCATTTTCAGTTCAGGTCTTGC
>NW_022970521.1:0-298 GCF_012274545.1 Fukomys damarensis
TCATGGGTGGCATGCATTTTTAGGTATTCATCAAGTGACAGACATGTCAAATGGTTCTGCCTGGGCATAATCCCAGTAGCCTTCTTCCTTCAGTACATCAAGAAAGTTACCTACTGAAAGGATGAGAATCTGCACCATGCGTTTAACCTCAAAACAACCAGCCAGCTTGCAGCCAAGACTACGTCATGGTGTTTAGAGGACATTTTATCTTGAATCCATAACAGTATTCAAATTCATAGAGATGATGGGCTTGATTCACACAACAGAATATAATTTAGTCGCAACAGGAAGAATTTCC
>NW_022970522.1:0-224 GCF_012274545.1 Fukomys damarensis
TCAGCCTGGTGGCACAAATCCTTCATCCTGCCAGCACAGGCTTTCTAGCTTCCACCACTGGGCGTCAGGCTTTCCCAGTAAAGATCCACAATACAAACAAGCGTGAGACATTGTCCTGGGCTCTAGGCCACCGGCTGGACTCATGCAGGACTTTGCTTTGCACTTTAGGCCTTCGGCTGGACTTGTGTGGGACATTGCTATGGGATCCAGGCTTCATTCTTTGG
>NW_022970523.1:0-271 GCF_012274545.1 Fukomys damarensis
GGAAAACGTCCACGCTGGCATCGGCTCTGTTTTCTCTTTGAGTGCTCTCTGCCACACACAACCCCTGCTTCTTACCTTCCTTTTCTTTGGAGGAAAATGTTTAAAACATGGAATCCTAATTTAGTAATTTCCCAGATCAGAAAATAATTGTTTATTGTGGTGTAGAAGAGGGGTTGAAAAAAGGGAGTGAACGGGAACTGGTTGGTGATCAGCCCATGGACTCTCAGCCAAATGCTCTAAAAATGACGACTACAGGTGAAAGCTGAAGATT
>NW_022970524.1:0-1570 GCF_012274545.1 Fukomys damarensis
TTGACAGGTCATTTCCAATTGCCCAGCCACTTTGCCATCCCCTAATCTCCTGCCCCATTTGCCTCGAGAGGCATAAATCCTTATAATAGCCCCTACCTCCTGGGGATATGTTATGTTTAACTATCTTGATTTGTGTGGCTCACTGGCTGGGCTGAAAATCTTCTCAGAAGACAATGAGAAAAGAGTTAGACAGTCATGGGCTGAATTCTGGATCAACATCTGAAGCCTTGAATGAATAAACTTTGCTAGTAGGTTGAAGATTTAAATCTCAAATATGAGAAGGAACAGGCAAAATACTTCCTGGTCTGTCTAAAAGGTGAACTATGACATTTAAGCAATTAGAGATTTCCATGCTTCTTATGGAGGAGAAAGCATGACCAAGAAGGATATTAGATAAATTACCTAGATCCTAAGAGATGAAACTCTAGCAAGATTACCCACATTATGGACCTAATTAACAAAAGAGGTTCTAATACACAGTTCATTTAAATTGCAGTGGATTAGGAGTTATTCGTGTTTATTTGAACCCGGAGCAGTACTAGAGTCTTGCTTTTTATTTTTTTAAAGTAGTCTCAAATTGTTCACAAGTTCTCAAGAATAGCTTTCTTAACAAAGAAAATGGTCCAAACTTGCCAAGGTTATTGTTAAGCACAAAGTGGACAAGCTTTGCAGACCTGTCAGGTGGTCACCACAATGAAAATTTGAGTGACCATTTCCCATGTAGGATTTTCATGGATTTGCATTGCATCCCTTGAGGAAATATTACAGACAGCCAATTTAGAAATTAATATACAGTCAGAGGGTTACTGGGCTCTCAAGAAACTTAGTGAAAAATAATGACATCAGAATTGTGTTTTGAAGGCACATCTGAAGGCCAGGACTCAAGACAGAGATGCAATGGCCAGGGCTACATGCCTCCCTATGGGTTAAACATTAACTTGGTATAATACTGTAATTAGGTCCAGTGAGTCCAGACAGGCATCAGTCACCTATGTGGGTATCGCCTTCCAAAAATGTCATTGTTCTTTGCATGGACCCTTGCTGCATAATTCACTTCCCTGCTGGATTAATATTAGCTAAGCAGCTATACTTGTAATCCTGCAGGTTGATTGTAATTTGAGTCATATGGTACCCACATTGTGACTTTGCTGTGTAAATTATCCTTGACAAAGGACCGTGGTGGCAATCCACTTTTGAGACTCATTTTTGTCTCTCAGGAGTTATCTCTCAATAAAACTTTCCTATGTTTAATTTCCATTGTTCTTTGAAATTCATTCTTTGATTTCAGGGTACATGAAGTTGGCACAGCTGATGCCTATCACATTGGAAGTTATATTTCTCCTATTTCAGAAGAGCCAGTTTGAATGGTTCCTCAGAAGCAGGGAATCATACTAGGGTCTTGAAAGTTACCCTTTTTGCCTCTCTATCAGCTTTTTCATTTTCCAAAGAGAATTTAGATATGTCTCTCTTGTGTGTCCCTTGTAAAAAATGACAGAAACCTGTCTGGAAAGATAGATTTCCTACAATTTTACTAGTAAAACTCTTCCTAGTAAAGGGCACTACAAGACAA
>NW_022970525.1:0-1960 GCF_012274545.1 Fukomys damarensis
CCTATTTCACATTGTCAATTATATCATTAGGATCTTATGTACTATTATAGTTTGTTCACACCAAAGTTACATTTTAATGCTAGGGCTCTGAATATATTATCTTCCATAGCAAAAGAGACTTTGTAGATGGGACTAAATGATTTAGAGATTCGGAGATTATTTTGTACTGGGGTGGGCCCACTGTAACCTGGAGAGTGCTTATAACAGAGAGGCAAGAAGATCAGAAACAGAAAACTGAAGTTAGAGACAGGTTGGGCAGAAGTCCTTCGAGAATGGAGGAATAGGCTACAAGTGAAGCAATGTCAGTGAATGTCAAAAGTTGAGTAAAGCAAGAGAACAGATTCAAGAAGGAAAACAGCACTGTAGATACCTTGAAATTGGCCCCCAAAACCTTTTAAAGTCTTTGATTTCCAAAAAAGATAAATTTGTGTTGCTTTAAATAATTAAGTCTGTGGTAATCTGTGACAGGAGCAATAGAAAACTAACATACTTTTCTGATATTTTCTTTTCTGCCTTTTTATAGTATTGTTTTTGCTACTGGTGTTTATTTTTAACAATAGTTAATTTAAGATTCTGGGAAGTACGTGATAAAGGTTCATGGCATCATGTCAACCTCTCTCTTTCTTTCTCTCTCCCTCCCTCTCTCCCTCTCATTTTTTCTCCTTTCCTCCCTCCTCTCTTTTTGTGTTACTGGAGCTGGAACCCAGAGCCACACATGCTGGGAAAACTCTGTATCACTGAGTTCTATACCCTAGTCCTTGTTAATCTCTTTTTCTATTTCACTTTTGTGAAATGAGATACATCTCTTAAAAATATCTCTAAGAGGTTGCAGTGAGCAGTTATGAATGACCACTGAATAAAATCAGTGATCATTTGGTATAAGGAGACTTTCATTTATCTACTACCTTCTGTGATTTGTAGCATGATTGCACAGACATCATGATCTAGACATAAGTTGTCAAAATAAAGAGCAAATGAACTATGTATTCTGTAACTATGTTAGTGAATTCCTAAGGCCTCACGCTGAAATCCCCGAATAATATCAGAAAGGAAATTATCTATTCATGGACTTTCTTGAGATGAGTGACCCTTAAATTTTAATTTTTTGCCAGCTTTCATCATATTTTCCAACATGGCAGAGTCAATAATCTTAGAAATGATAACTTGTTCAAATATGCTGAATATAATCAACTTAAATAGAGGGAAAAATTAAGATCTAGATATTATCTTTATCAGAAAATTGTATTAAAATGAATATCACTACCGATGTATTGGATCATTCCTTCGCCAACTGTTAAACTTCTTTAGTCAAACAATCCAGCGTATCACTGCAGTGATCTCCTTCAAGTACCCTCGCCAGTGTTGTGTTTGCTTGGCCTAAATAAATGCGTTTCAGAAAATAATCAAAATGCTTCAGAATGATAGAAACTTTCTTTGAAAGTAAAGTAATAGTAATTTCTTCAAGCTGATCAGTATACTTGAATTATGTCTCTCAGCTCATGAGCTCACCCAAAAGCATTCCCTAAAAGACTGACATCTTTTATGCTGTGGAACTTTCTGGAATTTTTCTGCTGTCTTTCAAAGCCATAACTTTAAACTCAGCCTTTCACATGTTTAGATGCCAATCTTGTATTTTATCCATTCTCCCTTACCCTGCCTTTCAAATCACCCATTCATAAAGGCTGAATATTAACTTGCTCCTTTCCCCTTGTATCTTGAACTAAAGTGGAATTGGTGAAAAGGGCAGAAGAAGAGAGGGATTGTGGGACAAATATCCTCAGAGGGCAATTATGAAAGAACTGCAATTAATAACTTATCGCATTGTCCTTATAGAGCTCTGCTTTCAGTAGACAAAGTCTAGATTTATCTTTCTTCAACTAGTTTTCCTTTCACGATATTGGAAAATAGATAAACAACAAAGAAGTTCAGAAGTAGGAAAAAGAGAGATGGGAGAGCCTGG
>NW_022970526.1:0-262 GCF_012274545.1 Fukomys damarensis
CTTTGGCATAGAAGCAACTCTCATTCACCACGCAGACAGCCACAGAAAATTTCTACACAGGATGGTAATGCCTTAATAAGTCCTCAGTTATCCTGTTCATCTCTTGGTGTCCTTGAAGGGAATATATTTGCTGAGAGTCCCTGGACATTAACACTTTTTCTTTTGATCTTGCGGACTTCAGTGACACAGCATGAAAAAGAAATGTACAGTAGATTAAAGTGGAAGTACCTATAATCAATTTGTTACAGCAGCGGACTATTGA
>NW_022970527.1:0-244 GCF_012274545.1 Fukomys damarensis
GAGATACAACTTTGTATCAGAGCATTGCCTGTAGAGCCTAACATGTTTACTCTCTGCCACTCTACAGAAAAAGTTGACAGACCTCTGAATTAGAAAACTAGTGCATTCAGTTGGTTTACTGAAATGGATCTACAAAAGTACAAATAATTTTATAACATGGGCAAACAAGATATTTAGATGCTCAAGTTAGGGACCAAAATTTAGGCACTTAAATTATAGGACGAAATGTTGAAAAATGACTTGA
>NW_022970528.1:0-213 GCF_012274545.1 Fukomys damarensis
TGCCCAGTTCTGCTTCAGTACCTTTGGGAATCAAGTCAGGCAGTGGCTCACCATCAATGAGCCTAATGCTTTTAGTGCGATGGCATATGATCTGGGTTTATTTGCTCCTGGTGTTCCTCACGTTGAAACTGGAGGTTATCAGGCAGCTCATAATATGATTAAAGCTCATGCCAAAGCCTGGCAGAGTTATGAATCCTTATTCCGGGAAGAGCA
>NW_022970529.1:0-207 GCF_012274545.1 Fukomys damarensis
TTAAGAGAGATTTAATCACTGTAGCAGCCAGTTTGCCTTGGTCAGTGGTTTTCATGTACATCATAGTCTTTCCAAAGTATTTCACAGGAGTTTTGAACAGTTACAACCCTATATCTCCAGACTTTTTCGCTATCCTTTAAACTAGGTAAATCTGTGGCATGCAGCAGCCTCCTAAGTCTCCTCAGTGGCACTGGGAACTCTTTGCTC
>NW_022970530.1:0-685 GCF_012274545.1 Fukomys damarensis
GTCAGTGTCATAAGAGGAAAATTCGTAGAACTAGAGTCTCCTTGCATTTCACTGTGTTTATTGAGTTAACAGTAATCTCATTAACTGTGTTGCTCTCCAAAGTGTCCACAAGCATTACTTCATATTGCTAAGCAGACAAATTGTCCTTTGGAAAGGAGTACAGATACTTTTTAGAAAGGGCATAGTCATCACAAAGCATCTTTTAGATAGAAGTGAAAGCAAATAAAAACTGCAAATGAACCAATAAAAAAGAAAGAGAATGCATTTGCAGAATAAACCTTATGATGCACTTAGGGAAGTGCTCATGACATTTCCTTTTGCTGTTATAATGGTGTACGCTGGTTGACCAGCTGGCCAGGCAGCGACTAAAGACTTCATACCGTTTTCCAATTATAGGACTAAGAATTAATGCATCACCAGCATTGAGCAATGACATTTTGGCTCATTTAACTAACTCCTTTACACAGGTTACCTTCCTTTATCAGTACCATAAAAATGAGACTGATGGCAGTATTTATAGTCATGCTAAGAGTAGTCTCATAAACTAGTGCAACATGGGGCTGGGGATTTAGCTCAGTGATTCTGCCGCCTACCTTTCAAGTGCAAGATCCCAAATTTAATCTCTGGTACCACCTCCCCCCCAAACAAAAGACAACAACAACAACAACAACAACAACAACAACAA
>NW_022970531.1:0-200 GCF_012274545.1 Fukomys damarensis
CATGGGTGGAGAGGAGGCAGGAGGCAGGTGCCAGAGTACCTGGAGGCATGGATGTTGCCGCCACACAGGCCCAGGCTTGAACCCTGGTGGGGCTACCTACCTGGCCACGTCTCCTCCGATGAACTAAGAACTTTCCCGGGCCTCAGCTGTCACCTCTCTGCTGGGACTGACACTAGTGCCCACTTGAGGGGAGGACCGAG
>NW_022970532.1:0-248 GCF_012274545.1 Fukomys damarensis
GGGGACTAACCAGTGACTTTCTAGAACAAAACATACTTTGACGGCCCACTGTGCTGCTCTCACTTGGTTAGATTCAAGTTTCGAGCACAATAAAATACAAAGCAATCCACAAAATTTAAAAATAAATATGATGAGGGTACAATATCCCACAACCCTACTGGGTTTAGAAGAATATTCCTAAACATAGGAAGAGGCAGAGGTGCCAACAGATATTTTAAAATGAGCATGATGGGAAAGTGCACTTTGAC
>NW_022970533.1:0-400 GCF_012274545.1 Fukomys damarensis
TCATTTAAGAATCTAAGAATTCCACTCAAAACACAAGTGATCCAAATCATGCCACATTCACTCCGTATCCTAAACTCTTTTAGTAAAAAAACTCATAAACTTGGAGTCTTCCTGATGAATGAGGAGTGAAGGCATTCTGCCATTAGTCAGGATATGGGGTTTCTGGGAAACAAAGGGGTACTGAACATGCTGCTTTTTTATCACACCAGATGACAGATGTATTTTATTCAGAACGAAAATGCCTTAAAATCTTACACTATTATATGCTCTTATAACATGTCTGCAGATATTTGGCAAATAAACAAATTTTGACAAGCTGATGTATAAAAAGTTTGTGTTTTCCTTTAAAGCATTTAAAAAGGGAGGCTGGCTGCATCCCTGCATGACCGCACACACGCTT
>NW_022970534.1:0-231 GCF_012274545.1 Fukomys damarensis
TGCGCTCCCCCTCCTGTCCTCTCCCCCTGCTGTCCTCATCTGTGTTTTCCCATCTCCCCGACTCCTTCCAGTCTTTCTTGCTCTCCGTGCCGCTGTGCGTCTCGCTCCTGCTAACGCAAAGGGCAGACCCAAAGCTGCTGCCTAATGTGTCGTCCTGTTTGATGTCCGGGAAGGGCTGATAGGGAAAGGGGAGGAGGCTGAGATTACACTGGAGGCATCGCTCCTGCCCCA
>NW_022970535.1:0-237 GCF_012274545.1 Fukomys damarensis
TTTTTTTCAGCTTTAATTGAGTTCATTGGTACATTTTAGGGATACAGTACAGTTACATTCATTCTTGGGATCTTGTACTTCTACATGACAAGTCTTGGTTCTCATTTTTTCCCCTTTTCCCTGCCCTCCCTTCACCCCCTCCTCCTCTGCCCATCTAGAACCACTTATTTCCAACTTTTCATTATCTCACATTTTTTTTCTTTTCCCTTTTTACCCTTCCCCTACCCATCCCACCTT
>NW_022970536.1:0-222 GCF_012274545.1 Fukomys damarensis
CTATGTAGGACTTGCTGGGTTTGCAGGTAGAGGTCAGTATTAGCTTTATGCTACTGTAACAGAATACCTTAGGTGATCAGTTTATAGAGAGGAAAGGTTAGGGTGGCTCACAGTTGGAGGTTTCAGCCCACAGTTCAGGCACCTGGCACCACTCTTTGGGGCCTATAGTGGCACATGATGGCAGGAGTGAATGGTGGAGCAGAGCTGCTGACCTCTCAGTGG
>NW_022970537.1:0-211 GCF_012274545.1 Fukomys damarensis
GCATGTTCATTAGTATCTATTTTATTTTGGTTTGAAGGGTGTCGTGACAACTCTAAAACAAAACAAAAACAGAGAGACCGTACCCAAGCGTATCACCTAATGAGGACTGCAAAAACCCTGACGTAATTCTTTAATTCCTCATTTTCCTTACATCCTTTTTCTTCCATAATCAAATGGAAAATAAGCCCCCCCTTTTTTAATTAAAGAAAGC
>NW_022970538.1:0-357 GCF_012274545.1 Fukomys damarensis
CTCCAGAGAGAACCATTCATGTGCAAATGACACAAGCAGCTCCTCCTGAAGGTGAGCAATGCTTGGTCTTCTCTCTCCACCACCATGTCTGCAGATATTCACCAGTTAGCAACAGCAAGTCTCTACCAGGAGATCAAATAATGTGAATGTCAGTGACTGCTTACCTAAATATAGATTCAATCAAGTCCTTTGGACAACAGTTGGCCATTTCCTACTATGATTATTGGAAGACTTGAAGAGGTGTTGGAAAGAGGGCTAACTAGCAATGAGCACAGAAATGAGCAGTCACCAAGCAGTATTCAAATTAAAAATGTGCAAAGGTATCAATCAGCAAGTTTTTCCAGACGATTCTGGAAA
>NW_022970539.1:0-6021 GCF_012274545.1 Fukomys damarensis
AGCACTCAGGAGGCTGAGGCAGGAGGATCACTGTGAGTTGGAGACCAGCCTGGGCTACATAGTTAGTTCCAGGTCAGTCTCTACATAGTGAGACCCCTCATCTCAAAGAAACCAAAACAAACAAACAAACAAAATATGGGGCAAGGTTCAATATAGTGAATACTTCAGATTTCTTTTGATAGTGGATATTTAAATTTTACATTTATTGTGCATGTAATATCTAGGTAATAATTTAAAATAATGTGTTGAAACCACCCAGTATTTTACACTGAATCGGGTAGTAGTTGTCCTTATGCTGTGTGAGGTAATAATTTTGCATCAGCAGCTCCATTTGACTTATATTACATCCGTGAGATGGAAAAGCAAACCTTTTCATCCTTAGGCCCCTCAGTCTACGTAGAGAACCCCCAAAATGCAGAACATACGTAGCAACATAATGTGCATAATCAGGACCAGGTAGCATGAATGAGTTAATGGCAAACAAACAAGAGAATTACATCCGTTTTTAGGTAATGTGCAGATCAGAAAGTTTGGGTTATTGTTGGGTTTACTGTCAAATTTTTAAATGTGAATTCTCTTGTGGGTGGAGACTCAGTGATCCGGGGCCTGACTCTCCCAGCTACACACAAGGTCGTGGAAGAAGCAAAGTTTATACTTTAGTATAGCGAGATGCAGGAGTATAGCTGCCTTCTCTCAGAGAGACAGGCAGGGTGCCCGAAAGGAAACCACCTTTGAGGGTGGGCTCGGGGTGTTCACTTTACCCATGTGGGGGCCGGGCCGGCCTCTGGGCTGAGGACGCCCCTGCTGGTTTGGTTGACTGACTCATTACTTGGGAGGACGAGGAAGGGTCTTTAGGAGCTTTTCACATTCTACGGTTAGGTTTCTTTTTTCCTTAGCTTCTGCAAAATAAGCTTTGCTGGGTACAGCTGTAAGAGAAGTGCGACCGCAAGCTGTCGGTCCTTCACAGGTGGTTAGGCCTGTGTAACTGTCAAAACTTCTGGGGCGGGCGGTCCTCTCGTTTTCCCTACCTAGGGTATCTATCCCAACAATTCTTAGTCACCTCATTCTTATTCTGGGCTTCCAAACTTCTGCAATGAAACATTTACACACGCTGATGTTTGTGTCTGTGACAGAGCTTTCTAATCACGCGTAATTACCTTCTCTCGCTTGTTAGTTTGTACCATTCAGGGATTATATTGACCGAAGTGGAAACCACATCCTGAGCATGGCTAGACTGGCTAAAGATGTCCTGGCCGAGATCCCGGAGCAGTTTCTCTCCTATATGAGGGCCCGGGGCATCAAGCCGTCACCTGCGCCTCCCCCGTATACCCCACCTACACACGTGTTGCAGACGCAGATATGACTGTACCCCCAACGCTCCCCACGTCAGCCACGCGTCGGTGAGAGCTGCTGAGTTACGTTCTGCGCCTGGTGCTCTGTAACGAACCAGGGAATGAGATACTTTCCTCAGTTTGGGTTCAGCAGTTCTAGTTTATGTGCTTTCTTGGATCCAAAATTAATTTTCTTCCTAAACCAAAACTGTAAATATGGTTGTTGCATGAGCAACAGAAAACTTGTTTAAATGCTTGAAGCAAAATACGGATGTCTTCTTCTCTGAATCTTTCTGTTTTCCTTTGGGACAAAACAGCTAATTTCCAATGTATTGTTGGGAAAAAGCACAAACTATGTTTTTAACTGAAATACTGTCTTCGACTGCTGTATATATAAGAGAGCAGTCTCTCTGTATCAATGTTTACATGTTACTACTTTTTAAATTTCAATACTTTTATAACTGTTCTTAAGAATAAGAGTTTTGGATATTGAATCCTTTGTCTTCTAAATTGCAATAGCTGTAATCACAAGAGCAATATCTCTTTGAATGAATGACTGGACAAACACAATTGTAAGTACGGGAAGAGAAAGATGCTTCATATTTCTTAGGAACTGAATTGATCCGTAATAAAGTTTTTTACAACTTTTGCCAAGTGTGGGCGTTTAAGCTTAGCAGATGTGTACCCTGTAAGGACACGCATATTTTGTGGAGCTTGGGTTCTAAATTTAGACTGCAGTCAGTTTATGTTTTGTAACCCTAAGTAGAAATAATAAAGTGTCAAACATTGTGGACTGTAAATGCACAGAAAATAGTAAGTGTAAGTAGCACCCTTATATTGCAGTGTTGTTTAGAAGGACTGAAATCCAATAATATTTAACTATGAATCATGTAGCAGATGTTTTAAACTTTTTATTCCAATTGCATCTTGTCTAGATATTTTAATTCAAAGGGATACTGGCTCTCGAATTGGGATTACTTGTCAGCATTACACGCCTCCTCACAGGGTGCACAGGCTGGAGTCTTTTGTGAAATTTCCAGTTCAGTATATACGACCATGTGACTTAGTGCACAACACCTTTGTGAAATAACCTACTGCATTTACTGACCTGCCTGTCCACTCCACAATGAACTGTAAAGAGGTTTTGCATGTACAGTTTTTATAGTTCTGTGAAGTTGTGTCTAAATTAAAGCATTTCTTCAGAACAAATGGCCTTAAATTCTCACAGAATTCCTGGAAATGATTGTGAATTGCCTTCAAAAATTAGAAAAGTATATTCATTTATTTTTCTTTTGTGTCAACAATGTAACTGCTTTATAATGTTTTTCCTTATCTATACCCAATTTATTACTTGGTTTATTTCTACTATATGTTGTTCTTAATCCCACCTTGACCTAGGGTGACTTTTATAAGCATGAAACTATTTTATTGAAAAAAATATACATGTACACATATCTAACAGAAACCATTACAAAACTAATACTAAATTGTTCATTTTTAGGTATGTATTAAAATATTTAAAAAGAATAACTATTTGCTTTGTCCATTTCATTTATGAATGATACTGAGTCTGATGATTTTCTTACCTTAAATATTTATGCCAGTCTATTTTAAGTTTTTAAATTTACCTTCATTCACCAGTCCAAGCACCAAGAATAAATATCATCAATATAGTTTTCTTGTCAAACATCAGTCAGTTTTCTTTGGACTGACCAGAGAAAGTGAAAGGTATACATGTCCTCGTTCAAATAATAAGGTAGCCAAACATAGTAGGAATACATGGTTAGGAGAAGAGCAAATCTCACCTTTTGTGAGGCTGAGAATGATAGCCAGAAGCATATGACGTTCATTCTGTGTGTGAGACTAGAAAATAGCAGGTCCTACTTCTTCATTATAAATGAAGACACCAAGACTAGAAGGAACAATTGTGCAACACTAACTTGAGAAAAGCTCATCATGAAAATATTTGTTCTAACCACTTAAATTCTTTGCTGTTAGGTTAGGTGCAATAAAAAGTCCCAGAAACATACTCCATAATTTCAAATCTATACGAGTAGCTGTACCTACAAACTAGGCATCATCAGATTTACTCTGGCTTTAGATAAGAAACAACAAGAGCAGTTTTTACTGAGAGAAGAGGGACAGATGCAAGTCAGAAAACCTGCCTCAGAAATAAATTCCCGATGAGGGACAGGGACCTTAGGGATCCCAGAGGCTTTGGATGCTGTCCTCCTCCTCCTAACTCCATTCCCTTCCTCCACACCGAAGCCTCCATTTACCATTTTATCCCCACAGTGAACCTTGGTCTCCTCCTCCTCCATCATCTCCACCACCAGATCTTACTCAGTTATTTTGTATCAATTCTCATTGCTTCTCAAGTGAAAACTTTGTACCTATTGCATCACTTTTCCCCAAACCAACCTGGGTCAATCAAGCATCTACGTGACGGTGCCCATGTTCCTCTCAGTGGGCTGTCTTCTCTGGTGCCCACTCAGAACAGCCTTTGTATTTTCCAGCTCAACCCTCAACTCCTCTTAACTGTGCTCTTTAGCTTCAGCTCAGAGCCATCAGTCCCTTGTGCGAACTCATCATTGCACGCATCTTAAGTGGAGGCGCAACTTAATCTCCCCACCCTTACTACTACTACTCAGCAACATCTGCATATGAGAAAAGTTTGAATCCTTCTCAGTTTGATGTGCAGTGGGGTGCGCAGCTGCTGCAATTAGTGGATGTCAGATGATTCCATGACTGCTTTTTAAATTCTCTCTTGTGCCATGTGGTACAGGAGAAAAGAGGCGGGCATGACTCCCACTGAGAATGGCAGTGGTTGGAGGAGGAGGAGACACTTCAAGCACAGAATCAAAGTTTAGCTATTATTTCTTAGAATGAGTACAATTCTAGAAGCCTTCCCCTCCTCTACACCACTGTAGGGCTACCCTGCACCCCATCTTCCCATCAAGCTCTCCTCTTTGCTCCCCTGATACCTTAATGTTATTTAATAGATAGTCTTTCATTCTACATATACAGGAGCTGCCAAGACAAAAGAGATGGAACTTTTAAGCAGTAATAAGTATATTTGGTAAACATGCTGCAAACTCTGAACCTAGAGTTGTTTCCTAAAGTCCTTTCTTCATCAGATCTCCTGGTAGCATATGATTTTAAGATGTTAAATGCATCTTAAATACTTTCCAAAATAAAGTCCAGCATCATGGAACATTAGCATTCAACTAACAAAATAAAATAAAAAGGGTATTTGGACAAGGCAAGATTTGGTAGATCATGGAGCATACATATGTGTGTAAAGGCATCCTTTGAAGATGTCAGAGGAGAAACTAGAAAATCAGCACAAGTGTTTAACAGTCTGTGTTTATAAGTCATTCAGTAGATGATTCTCCTGGCAATATTTAGATCTCAGATTTCAGGTTTCACAACCTAAATTGAGGAGGCACCCAGGAGAAGTACAGCATATATATTTTTACAATACCTAGTACTGTGAAAAAGGCACCAAACAAAATTGCTTTTCTTTACATTGATATGACCCAGGAACTACTTTGCTATATGGAAGTCTCATTTGTCCTTAAACATACGCAATATACAGAAACCCTCCAGCATGAAGTTTGTACTCAAGATTACAGCTAAGATACACTAGTTTTGTTTTTGTTTTTTGTTGTTCTTGTTTTTGGTTTCTCTTGGTACTAGGGATTGAACTCACACCCTTGTGCTTCCGAGGCAGGCGCAGTGCCACCGAGCTACATCCCTGGCCCCTAAGACATACTAGTCTTAATTCATATCACACAATTCTGAACAGTTTTTGAGGACATTTCTTTAAACTTCACAAGGCAGAGCTCATCTCATGCTCTGTGAGCCTATTAACCCCCACTACCACCCCCCGCTCTTGGTTCCTGAGCTTGGGTGAGGGTCTGGATGTCAAAATTGAAGAGGAAGATGACTGCTCAGCTCCTGCCATGGAAAAACCAAGAGCAAACTGATCTGTCAATTTGCTCATTTGATTTTAAAGCCATGACCTCATGATTTTCTCATCACAAAGTTATTCACTGATTTAATTCCCATGAAATGGGCTGGTTGAATTTTCCTAATGAATTTAGATAAGCTGATTTCATACAGATAGGATTTTCTATCAGTCAGAGCAGTGCAGATCACTGACCTTACAAATTACGAGGAAGGAGGGAGCTAGAAACATGCTTATTGAGTTGGCTTAAAAATAGCTACCCTTCCACCAAGCTTCCTCACCTTGCAAAGTAAGACAATACATTGTTCTTTGTAGGTTTTACAGCATGAGTTTGACAATCACCTTGCTTAGACTTAAATTTCCATAAGATTGTGCCACAATAAATGTACGAAGAGCCCTTATGGGAATGGGTATGAGGGGTGCTCCTATAGCCTCATCTACTTGGGAAGCTAAGTCAGGAGGAGCACTTGAGCTCTGGAGTTTGAAACCAAAGGGAAATGGGGCAAAGAAACAAAAATAAAAAATAGCACCCAAAAATATTGCACCTTACAAATCTTTAAAAGCAAGCTTTAAATGTGAATTTACTTAAAATTAATTCACTATCATTTTCAACAAGAGCAAAAGGCATATTCTATAATTTAGTTTAGCAAATTTCTTAGATATTTATGTAACTGAACCACAAGATTTGGAAATAACTGAGTAAACTCTGAAAAAAAAAAA
>NW_022970540.1:0-519 GCF_012274545.1 Fukomys damarensis
TAAATCTGGATGATTAATCACTGTATACTTTTAATAAGCACCATCATGCAATTTTCCAATTGTCCAATGGAGATAAATGTATATAGATACATATTTACATATTTTGTATGTTTGCAGCATTTTATATGCATATTTATATGTAACATAAAATCCCAAAAGTAAAATATTCAAATACTGCATTTACATATTTTGTCTAGAAATGTTCCAAAATTATGTTTTAAAAATGCAACACAGATACCATCATCAAATCAAGATAATCTATTTTGCTTCTCCTAAGAAGAAGAAACATCACAACTGAGCTTAGCAGTACTCACGAGGAATAGCCTCAACACCAGGACATGCACATAGTTCCACACATTCAAAAAAGCTTCACTACTAAGTAAAACAATGTCAAATATGCCAGAACACGCATGACTTGAAGGAATGGGAGTGGAGATGGGTTACAGCCTTCAGCCTATTACCAGCAAGGCCAACAGGGAAATAGGCCAGCTACTCAGTTGTGACCATGGGAACCGCAAA
>NW_022970541.1:0-288 GCF_012274545.1 Fukomys damarensis
CCTACAGGACACTTGGCTAAGTCTGGAGATATTTTGTTTTGTTTCGCTTTGCTTTCTTTTGCTTTGTTTTGTTTCCTGAGACAGGGCCTTGTTATGTAGGTCAGGTTGGCATTGAACTCATTAGGTAGCCTAGGCTGGACTTGAGCGGCTAGCCCTCTTCTGCTTCATGCAGATGTTTTTGACAGTCCTAAATAGGGACACTACTGCCATCTAGTGGATAGAGGTCAGGGATGCTGCTAAGTGTACTCAAAACTAGAGACAGCACACCTCAGCAAAGAATTATCCAAC
>NW_022970542.1:0-252 GCF_012274545.1 Fukomys damarensis
GAAAAGGCTCAGATCCATGCAATTAGGAATGAAAAAGGTGAAGTCACAACAGATCCAAAAGAATCCAGAGGATAATCAATACCTACTTTGAAAACCTGTACTCTTATAAATTGGAAAATACAGAAGAAATGGAGAGATTTCTAGATACTTATGAATTAGCAAAGTTGGACAAAGAAGATAAAAACATTCTAAACACCCCGATTACAGTCAGTGAAATTGAAAATGTAATTAAAAATTTACCAACAAAGAAAA
>NW_022970543.1:0-214 GCF_012274545.1 Fukomys damarensis
CCTCCAGAACTCTGTATACTTGGGGACAGCTTCAGTTTGATGTTAGAACACAAACGCACTTTGAGGAGGGCTTCAGCCTTTTAAAGTGCAGTTTTCGCCGGGAAACAGCTTCTCTCGCCGCTTAGCCGTTTAAAGCGAAAGCGGTCAGTTTCATGAATGTGAAGTACTCCACAGAGAAAGGTGCTGCAACTCTGTGAGTTTATCAGTGAAGTCC
>NW_022970544.1:0-1201 GCF_012274545.1 Fukomys damarensis
AGAATAAGGACTAAAGCCTTCTTAAAGGATTTGGAGGTATTGAAAATATATCATATTTCTTACACTGTATTTTAAAGTAGGATAATCAAAATTTTCTCTTTTTGGTACCAGGGATCAAAATCAGGGCTTTACACTTGCAAGACAGGCACAGTGACACTGAGCTAAATCCCCAGCCCACCAAAAATTGTTTTCTGCATGTTTCATTGACATTTTGTTGGCTATTATTGGCCATAGACATAGACATTCCATCATCCACTACCCTGGAAAGGAGAGTCTAGAAACCCTTGGGTCAGGGAGCAGGACAAGAGTCCGGGACAAGCAGCTGAAGGATCCATTGGTCTACCTTTCTCCATCTGCTGGTCTATGCCCTTTCTCTCTAAACCTCTTATTGCTGTTCAGAATCATAAATTGAGATAGAAAGGAATGACAATGGCAGGTCTCCAGAGGTCCAGAAGATAGGTTTCTTATCCTCATTTGCTTCACAGTTACCTAGTTGGCAGCTGTGGTGAGGATAGTGCTGCATCTGAAGCCAGACCTGTGTTCAAATCTAGCCCTGGTCCTTGATTGTCCTACATCAAAATAGTCACAAGGTGAACCTCCAGCCTATCATTAGAAATATAACTCAGTTTTCAGAGCCTTGTCATAAGAATTAAAATAAACAATATATTAGAAAGAATTATGTAAAATACAAAGCACTGATGAAGGCTTACTCTCTTTTGTGGGGCCCCAAGGAGACATATGAATTGGTGAAGATGTGAACTCAAGGGGCTACTGAAGATGCAGCAAAGACAGCACAGATAAGAAAAGGAGAGAAGGCTCCAGAGGCATAGGAAATATCTCATGGGGCTGATCCAGTAGAGGAAGAAAAGAGGTTTACCTAGAGGTGGGCAGGTGTCCAAACTAACATAGTGCACAAGGCCAAGAGCCCAAGGGAGAAAGGTAACTGTAATGATAGCAGCCATGTGCCAGGCATTGGCCAAACACCAGACACTATGCTAAGGAAGGCTTTACACACTTATTTAATTCTCACAGTAACTCTGTACTGCAAGTGTTACCACCCCCATTTTTCAGAGTAGAACATGAAGTTCTGATAGGTATAAGACATTTCTAAAAATCTCACAGTCAGAAAAATAGTAGAATTTGGATCCAAACCACAGTTTTTCTGATACCTTATCCCTAGTCATAAGATTATTTTTTTTTT
>NW_022970545.1:0-442 GCF_012274545.1 Fukomys damarensis
CTACTTTACTGAAATCTTTTAGGTTCCAATCTGTCTTTCATATCACTGCCAAAATTATCAACTTGAAATACAAATCTGAACATTTTTGATCTTGTAGTTCCCACTACTCAATAGCGCCCTAGATTTCTCCAGAATTATATTCACAATTATGGCAAATGAAACACTTTGATATCCTTATTTTTCACCCAGTTCAGTACCAGTTTTTATTTTCTCAGTCTTCCACATCTTCCAAGCATGGGCATATCCACACATAAGTACACATGCACTCTGCCCCAACAGCACTGAACCAATTCAGCAAATCCGAACATTTGCAGATTCTCGGTGTGTTTTCTTAACCTACAGGCAATATGAAGAAATCCACATGTGGAACTCTGCTGATTATTACACACGGCCTGAGGTTCACTTGTAACTGAGTTTGCAGGTTCCTGTACATATCTGCATG
>NW_022970546.1:0-238 GCF_012274545.1 Fukomys damarensis
TTTGTGTTCTTGGGGGGCATCTTCAAGATGGGTGACCTAGAACGTATCTATTCTCCCAATTTGATGGGTTATGTTCAAATACAAACCATCTGCATGTGTTTGAAGTTTAGAGATCTACTGCTCACTAATACTGCTGCCTCCAAAAGAGAGAGAAAGAAAGAGCCAGGGATGTAGCTCAGGAGGAAGATCAATTCACAGGTGAAAAGTACAGGCTTACTGTATCTTTAAGACCCTTAGG
>NW_022970547.1:0-202 GCF_012274545.1 Fukomys damarensis
GGACCCATGTGTAAGGAGCTGGGGAGTTGGCCCTGTTCTCTCCTATACGGGGAAAACCCACACGTCAGCCAGAATCTGAATGTGCTGAGTGTTCTGGGGCCTCTAAACTTGGACAACATTAACAGCTTCCAGAAGCCATGACATGAAGAAAACCATACCGGAGAAAGAAAACAAGTCTGAAGCCTGTTCACTTATGCAATTA
>NW_022970548.1:0-205 GCF_012274545.1 Fukomys damarensis
CTTACACAAAAATTGCCCTTGGCCAGCTTGGTTCTGATGTCCTGGATTAGTTCCACCCCACAGGTACTGTTGGACAACAGATGTCGGCGGACATGAGGGGCTGTGTCTGGCTCTGCGAGTCTCATCCTGGCCAAGGAAAGGATAAAGTCTGGGAGCTGGAGAGGCAAGGCCGAGGGCAGCTGGAGGCTTCGTCCTAACCTTGTCT
>NW_022970549.1:0-820 GCF_012274545.1 Fukomys damarensis
AGGCCTAAGAGAGTGCCTAGCAGCTCTGAGTGCACACAAGCCTCCAGAAATCTGCATACTTGGGGAAAGGTTCAGTTTGACGTTAGAAGACAAACGCACTTTGCTGAGGGCTTCTGCAGTTTAAAGTGCAGTTTTCCCCGGGAATCAGCTTCTCTCGCCGCTTAGACATTTGAAGCAAAAGCGGTGAGTTTCATGAATGTGAAGTACTCCACAGAGAACGGTGCTGCAACTCTGTGAGTTTTCCAGTGCTGGCCACCTCTTATTGGAGGACAACTGTATTCCTTTTTGTTTGTAGGTCTCTGCATGGCAGAGACTGAAACGCTGTTGTGAGGCACTTTTAGCAGAGACGCCCTTCAGTATTAAGAGAGTGCCTAGCAGCTCTGAGTGCAGACAAGGCTCCAGAACTCTGCATACTCTGGGAGAGGTTCACTTTGACTTTAGAACAGAAATGAACTTTGCAGAGGGCTTCTGCAGTTTAAAGTGCAGTTTTCTCTGGGAAACAGCTTCTCTCACTGCTTAGCCGTTTAAATCGAAAGCGGTCAGTTTCATGAATGTGAAGTACTCCACAGAGAAAGGTGCTGCAACTCTGTGAGTTTCACAGTGAAGTCAACATCTTATGTGGAGTACAACAGTTTTCCTTTTTGTTTGTAGGTCTCTGCCTGTGGGAGATTGAGACACTGTTGTGAGGCACTTTTAGCAGAGAAGCCTTTCAGTCCTAAGAGAGTGCCTAGCAGCTCTGAGTGTACACAAGCCTCCCGAACTCTGTATACTTGGGGATAGGATCTGTTTGACCTTGGAAGAGAAATGCACTTTGCTGACG
>NW_022970550.1:0-226 GCF_012274545.1 Fukomys damarensis
CCTGCGGGTGCATAGGTCCCGGCGCAAGTCCCCTGGTGCTTGCCCAGCAGGACCGGGTCTCAGTGTCCGGTCCAGCTCCCAGAACTCTAGGCTTAAGCCCACTTCAGTATTTAATTATGGTTTTATTTTTAACAAATGAAAGTAATTTGTGTATTTATAAAAACTTTTTGACCAGCTAATTTCACTCTCTACAAATCTATCACAGAGATAGTCTAGAAAAATAAGG
>NW_022970551.1:0-218 GCF_012274545.1 Fukomys damarensis
CACTGTGGAAGGCCAGGGGTCCTGTGTTCATGGAGTTGACGATGTGGTCCCTCCCTCTGGGGGTAGCCACACCCCATCAGCTGGTCTATCTCCCAAGGGGTTCAATATGGCAATAATTTGGGTGGACGGTGTTACAAAATCTAGATGCTGTTCGCCTATAAGTCACATTCTCAGGACATTGCAAAAGTTTCTCTTCTGTTAAATTCTAAAGGGCCTGT
>NW_022970552.1:0-489 GCF_012274545.1 Fukomys damarensis
AAATGGCTACTGCAGTCAAGCTAATTAGCCTATCCATGATCTCTCATAGTGATCCTTTAAATATAAGTGTTTCTAGTGGCTTCCTCAGGAACCTTGTATGTAGAACTCTTATAGGAAGTAGCAGTGTTTTCTGTTAAGCCACACACCACTGACAGCCATTTCTCTCTTTCCTGCTTTTTTAGAATGACTTGTTAGTTAGGAATCCTACTACTAATACATGTACTTCTCTAGAACAATTTCAGTTGTTCTGTGATTGGTGCACCATGATACATTTTCAGGATTAAGGTGATAAAGAAATAATGCACAACAGGGCAGGCCTTTGCTGCCAAGCCCCCACCACCTCACCCCATGTTTTTGCCACAGGTTGCTCTGTTCAAGCAATATAACTGTCTGTACTGCACTATGTTCTTGCCCAATACATCAGTGCTTCTGTTCAAGCAGTGTAACTTTTTGTGCTGCACAGCGTGTAACTGTTTGTACCTAAAGTTT
>NW_022970553.1:0-322 GCF_012274545.1 Fukomys damarensis
AAGATACAGAGCAAGGATCTGAAGCAGTCCTCAGAATTGCAGGGCAGGCACAGGAGGGCAGTGGTCAGGAGGGCATCACAGAAGAGGCCCTGGTCTGACTCTCAGAGCCTCAATCCCCTCCTCTGTTAAACAGATGTGGGAAGCCCTGGCTCCAGGATTGTCACAGCATTAGATATGGCAGGGGGTTCCCAGCAGAAGACGCAAAGTAATGCAAGAGGATGTCTTTGACTTACAGCCCCTGTGGTCTGACAGCTCACACAGCAAGAAGGGTCTTGTATTAATGAGCTTTTCTGTCACTGGGACAAAGAGCCCAACACCAAAA
>NW_022970554.1:0-241 GCF_012274545.1 Fukomys damarensis
CTTACATTGATGTCTATTCAATAATGACTTCTATCCAATTGCTTTTTCTTTTTCTTTTTTTCACTAAGTTTACTGGCATACAATGTTTTAGGTATTTTAGGTATATGATGTTTTTATCACAGTAGCTTTGTAGTGTATTTTCATGCTAGGGATTGTAATAATACCTATCATGTCTTTGTTGCCTAGAACTGCTTTTGCTATTCTAGGTCTCTTCTTGTTCCAAATGAATTTTTGGATTGTT
>NW_022970555.1:0-306 GCF_012274545.1 Fukomys damarensis
TTTTTTTTTTTGCATTTGGACATTTAACTGTTGTAGCACCATTTGTAGGAAAGAATATTAAGAGCTGAATGTGAAGCATACGTAAAAAGACCTACAGCCAGGGATGTAGTTCAGGGCCCTGTGCCTGCTTTGCAAGCTCAGGGACCTGCGTTTGATCCCTAGTACCTCATAAAAGGACCTACAATTCAGGGGCAGCTTTTGAATCATGAAACAAGACACTCCCCCAAAATATGTACTTGGCTGTACACAAATTAGTATTTTCTTAGCAAAAGAGACTACAAAGCCATAAACACTAAATCTGCACAC
>NW_022970556.1:0-278 GCF_012274545.1 Fukomys damarensis
GGGTGGCATTAAATTAGAGTAAGGCTGCTAATGTCATTGTCACTTTGTGCCTGAAGGGAATAGGTTACTACCAAAATAAGGAAAGAGGAAAGGCCATTATAGAGAGAAGGACGCTGAATCCATTTTGAACACACCGCACTCAGGTTCTCATGTGACACTGAAGTGAAGATTAAAAAGAGGGGGACATCGAAGATGGTCTCTGGGTGCCTGTGTGCATAACTCAGTGGATAGTAAAATCTTATGAATGAAGATTACAATTATATAAGAATAACCAAGTT
>NW_022970557.1:0-215 GCF_012274545.1 Fukomys damarensis
AGTTGCAGCACCTTTCTCTGTGGAGTACTTCACATTCATGAAACTGCCCGCTTTCACTTTAAAGGGCTAAGCGGCGAGAGAAGCTGTTTCCTAGGGAAAATTGCACTTTAAAACCCAGAAGCCCTCCGCAAAGTGCGTTTGTGTTCTAACGTCAATCTGAACCTATCCCCAAGTATACAGACTTCTGGAGGCTTGTGTGCACTCAGAGCTGCTAG
>NW_022970558.1:0-287 GCF_012274545.1 Fukomys damarensis
AGAAAGAAAGAAAGAGAAAAAGAAAAAGAAATCCAAACACTGTCCTGTGTTCCCGGCTGACTGCAGCGCCACTGCCTTCTTCTTGCAGATCTGGATGAGTGCGCAACTAAGCAACACAACTGCCAGTACCTGTGCGTGAACACCATCAGCAGCTTCACATGCAAATGTCCTCCCAGGCTCACCCAGCACCACATGGCCTGCACTGACAACAATGACTGCACTTTGGACATCAACCTGTTCGGCTCTAAAGGCATTTGCCAGAACACACCTGGGAGATTCACCTGTGA
>NW_022970559.1:0-202 GCF_012274545.1 Fukomys damarensis
TCGTGCTCTCATTTTATGGATGTAGAAACCGAGGCTCAGAGAGGGTGAGAATCTCACTCAAAGCCACACTGCATTTGGGTTCAGGTGTGCCTGACTCTAGAGTTATTCTTTGCTTTGTAGTGTTCTGGGTTGAAGGCAAGGCCTTGTGCATGCTAAGCAAATGCCGCACCACTGAGCTACCCTCCCTGCCCTGGGCCTGCCT
>NW_022970560.1:0-511 GCF_012274545.1 Fukomys damarensis
AAAGAAAAAGAATATTGAAGGCAATGGTGTTCCTGTTTTAGTAGATCCAATCAAGTAGACACAGCAACTTTATCAAAAGCCTCTCCCAGAGCTGGGAGAGGGAGAAGAAAGGGAAGGCGAGAGTGACGTAGATTCTGAAGGAGATTCCAGAGCCTCTCAGCAAGCTGGCACCAGTCCTTAGGTATCACTTTCTGAGCCCTAACAAATCTCTCCTAGGATTTGAAAGGAGGCCTAGGAACAGTATGTCAGCAAATCTCCCCCAACCCTGAGTTCTAGAAACTGAACTAAGGCACAGAAACAGCAGTTGGTAAGCTATGTCTTTTCTGTGCTGTCCCATGCAATTCTCTTCCCCAGGAGACCCAGGGCAGCACTTCACTCCTGCTCTTCACCCCCATCTGTTCCCTGCTACCTTGATCTTGTAAGTGAAAACCTAACACGTATAACACTTATGGTCATGTCCATGGGATTTGCTAAAATCTTATGGAGGATTTCCTGAATTTCCCTAGAAGCG
>NW_022970561.1:0-210 GCF_012274545.1 Fukomys damarensis
TTCTGGAGGCTTCTGTTCACTCAGAGCTGCTAGGCACTCTCTTAGGCCTTAAGGGATTTTCCAATAAAGTGCCTCACAACAGTGTTTCAATCGCTTTGAGGTAGAGACCTACAAGCAAATAGGAATACAGTAGCACGCCATATAAGGTTGGACTTCACTGGTAAACTCACAGCATTGCAGCACCTTTCTCTGTGGAGTACTTCACATTCA
>NW_022970562.1:0-251 GCF_012274545.1 Fukomys damarensis
TACAGATGTGGAGTCTTCTGTTTACGAGGTAGTAAAGATAACATAGTTGCTGACTTCCGCAGCACAGAGCATCCTGTTTACAAGGCAGTAAAGTTAACACAGTTGCAAACTCACGTAGGTAGGGTGTGGCGTGCATCCTGCATTAAGTGAGGGGGACTCACAAGGAGAAGGGGAAGGGGACCACCTGAGATTACTCAGCTTTACACAAATGGAGTCAGGTTGGCTATCACAGTACCAGTATGATCAGCCAC
>NW_022970563.1:0-238 GCF_012274545.1 Fukomys damarensis
GTCTCATGAATTTGGAACAAAGGAAATCAATAAAAATGCTGAAGCATGGCAAAAATATTCAAATTTTAGCGGATTACAGACTCAGGAGGATCTTCTTGAAACTTTTTCAAAATATTTGACCAAAATACTATTGTGTATCATTTTAAAATCCAAAAGCAAAATTTTAAAAAGCCTAAAATTTAAAAAGAAAGAAAGAAACAAACAAACATCTCTCTCTTATCCCTCCTGAGCCCCAAAT
>NW_022970564.1:0-703 GCF_012274545.1 Fukomys damarensis
CCAAGGGCCCACATTCTGAAAATGATGAAGATCAAAGCACTAGAATTTGCTTTTCTTACTAAATGAGAAGGATGATAAAATGCTGTCAGAAGCATTTCTACATAAATGTTGGGGGAAAATCATTTCATAATTAAAGTATGACTATAGCTGTCTAAGGCCCAAAGTTGCCTGATCCGAGAGCTGACTATGGCACCTGGAAACTTAACTCTGTTTTGCCCTGGGTCAAAGCTGAGTTCTCAAAGGCAAGAAGATAGCGTCAGCTGAAGACAGCCTGGCTCCTGGAGAAGCCAGAAGTTACACAAAAGAGAAAGGTTGGCGGGGGCGGGGGGGAGTTCCTTATCAGCCCACTCATTCCACCTGTCGAGGTGGGAATGCTCTCCTTTCCGCTCGCATCAGCACAGGCTCAGACATAAGATTACCACCCCCCCCAGTCACCAAGGTGCCCTCCCATTATTGGGTGCCCACTAAATAGTGTCTAGCATGGAGAGACTTGGTCTTTGCCCACTCTGAAGTGCTGACTTCCTCGCCCCCCATATGTTTTGGAATTATCCAAGTCTCTAGTCTTTTTTTTTTTTCTTCTGCTGTTCGCTGTCCACCTTTCCAGGCAGCTGGAGGAAATCGGCCTCTGATAAAATGTGAACGGTTTCTCCTAGCCCTGTGCCACCCTCAAAAAATTTTAATCTAAAAAAAAAATTTTTTTTTT
>NW_022970565.1:0-479 GCF_012274545.1 Fukomys damarensis
TGATCCATTTTGATTTTAGTTTAGTGCATGGTAAGAGATATAGGTCTAGTTTTAATCTTCAGCATGTGGAAAGCCATTTTTTCTAGCAACATTTATTAAAGAGGCAATCTTTTTTGCAGTGAATGTATTTGGCCCTTTGTCAAAGATAAGATGTCTGAGTTGTGTTAGGAGTTGTTTTTGTGTCTTCTAGTCAGCTCCATTGATCTTTGGGTCTTTTTTGTCAGTACCATGCTGTTTTTATCATAGTAGTTTTGTAGTATAATTTCAAGTTAGAGATTATGATGCCCCTTGCCTTGCTTTTGTTGCCCAGTTTTGCTCTTGCTGTTCTAGGTCTCTTCTGTTTCCAACTGAATTTTAGAATTATTTTCTCTAACTCTGTGAGGTATGTAGTTGGTATTTTGACTGGGACTGCATTAAATCTGTAAAATGATTTTGGAAGTATGGTCAGTTTCACTATATTGGCTCTTCCCACCCAAGAA
>NW_022970566.1:0-222 GCF_012274545.1 Fukomys damarensis
AATGTGTTTACTGTTTGCCTCATTAATTATCATAGTCTGAGGCAACTGTGAAGTTAGAAATATCCACCAGAAAGGTGCTTTGCTCCAAGGCAGCCCTGCATCAGGTCACATAAAGACAAAATAAGAGTTTCCAGGGAATTGCCAGTCAAGTAATGACAATTCTCTGGGAATGGTGCTTTTGGAGACTCTCAGACCTATTCTTTCCCTCTGAAGTGCAGAGTA
>NW_022970567.1:0-265 GCF_012274545.1 Fukomys damarensis
GTGGCTTGGACGCATGTGTGTTCTTGGCATTGCTTTGAAAATGAAGCACAGCCTGGGTGCGGTTTCACATCGTCGACTCCACGTGCACACCCTTCCCCTCCTTTCTCTCTCACCCTTTCCTCCTGCTTTTGCAAGGCACTTGGGTCAGAGCGCAGGGTCCTTTTGGGGAAGTGAGTGTGGGGAGGAAACAGAAGCACAGACATATTTTCCTAGATAGATCTGATCCATGTCCACTCACTCCGTTTCTCTTTTTCGTTTATCAAAA
>NW_022970568.1:0-212 GCF_012274545.1 Fukomys damarensis
AAAACAAAGGGAAAGTATTCATGCACTTTCTCCTGCAACCAGCAGCTGGCGACCCAGGGAGGCCTCCATGAGGAGACTGTAGGGAAACAACCAGCCAGACTGCATATGCAGGGGCCATGAGACCAGCACGCCTTCGTGTCTAGCCTGTCAGGGGACAGCAGGGCGGCTGGTGTCGCCCACCGGAGGGTGGAGGGGGCGAGGAGCAGGGCCAC
>NW_022970569.1:0-403 GCF_012274545.1 Fukomys damarensis
CAAATGCAGAGCCTGCGACCAGGATTTACTCTCTGCAGTTTATCAAGGCATTGCTGCCATGAGAAATGGTTAAGGAGGGAAGTTATAGAGGAGAAAAGGGGAAGGAGGTAGTGTCCAGTGGAGATGAGCTTTAGCCCATTCTTCTCCAGTGTGGCAGGATCCCCTGAGCTGGCATTGCCTTGGGGAAGTAAGGGAGATTTTCTAACCCCACCCCAGTCTGTGGCTGCCCATGTGACAGAACACTCAGAGTTCGTGTAACGAAATGGAGCAATAAAAGCATCTGTATAACTGCAATTAGTTGGAAATCTACTGAGTGTCAGTCACGTAGCTGTGTTATTCCCAGTTATTAAAACAATCCTACAGGTTAACTTCATTTCATACATGAGGAAACTGAGGTATAAAG
>NW_022970570.1:0-820 GCF_012274545.1 Fukomys damarensis
AGGAATGAATAAATAGTTCATTTTTTCTCTAGTCATTAAACTGTTCCATCTTCTGTACAAGCGGAGCTTTAATTGCTCATCCATTTCTAAACACGTTCCTCTCCTGGTCACTCTTAGGAAGAGGTCACACTTTGTGCTGGAGACATGCAAGAGCCACTGAGGGGTCTAAAGTGGAGAAGTTGGTATGGCAAGCCTTGTATTCTGTGATTTTTCTGGGGGCCAAAGAGTAGGATCTATTGGGTTGAGTGATGGTGCTTTGTATGGTTGCGTTCAGTTGTTTACTTCCTCTTCCAGTAAGAGGATTATATGTCCCCACTCATGGCCCTATGACTTGCAGCCCTTCCAGGATTTGATGCCAGGCAGATCTTGAGATCTGTTCTGCCCAAGTAAATCAGATTAGGAGTGACGTGTGCCAATTCTGAGTAGAAGCTTTAGAAGGCTGTATTAGCTATTTATTGTGGCATAACTGATTATCCCAAGGCTTAGTGACTTAAAATGATAAATACTTATCTCATACAGTTTCTGTGGGAAAGCAGTCTTAGAGGAGCTTAGCTGGTTGGCTCTAGCTCAGTCTCCCTTGTAGTACCTGCCAAGACATCGGCTGGGTCTGAGTCATCTGAAGGCTTGACTGGGGCTGGAGTATGGTGAGCCATCATGGTGAGCCTTGACATAGGCCTAGCCATGATTGAGCTTTGAGTCACCTCGCCGGCACGGACGTGCTGTCGGCCATAGCAATGGGCGAGTTTAGCTGGTAGCAGATGTAACCCATAATGGTTGTTATTGTTTCCCCCTGGAATGAGTGGGCGGTACTCTCGCTCCC
>NW_022970571.1:0-2574 GCF_012274545.1 Fukomys damarensis
CTGTAGAGTAACTCTAACTGCTGATCACAACTACAACCCTCTTCAGCTGGAAGTAGCCAGAGCCATCTTCACCCATTGCTTCCTCACAGCAGTTAGGGGTACTTCTTCAGAGGAGGAAATATTGCAGATAGGTAAGTTAATTAGATATCTCATAGGCAATTAGACAGGGCCACCCTGAAGGGTGAATCACCTGGGTGGTGGCCAAGGTCTTAACTCAGCCTTTCCAGGACATATCCCTGATCCCACCCTTACTGAAAATCCTTGTAGGCTTGCTATGTGACTTGTACCTATATTTGATCCCCATTTAATCAATATTACGTGGGTGACTGTACTTGTAATCTTATTGGTTGGTCATGATTTTGCCCCACCTCATGTCCACCTTATCATTTTCCATTGGGTCTTACAATCTTGTCCCATTTTGTACCTGCCTCACCACATGGCTTTGCTGTATAAAACATCTTTGAAAATTAGGGTGAGTGTGCAAGCCACTTTCTGGTCCCCCTTCTGTCTCTTAGATTGAAGCTTTCTTTCCCTCAATAATTTTTTCCTACTCTTAAAACAAGAAAAAGACAAAAAAAAAAGATTGACTTTGAGAAAATGTACAAAATCACTGTAAGCATTGGATATCTGAACTTCCCTCAAATAGGAATAATAATATCTTCCTTGCAGATACAAGGGCATATTGTTGAATTTAAGTGGCAGATTCCAAAAAATCCAAAGAGTATGGTACTTCTTGAAATTTGTGTAAATTTGTGTGTGTGTCTGTGTGCATGCAAGTGTATATAAGAAAGATATTAAAGAATTTTCAACCAAATGTTGATGGTGGCTGACTTTAGGAAATATTTGCTTTTTCCTTTTTATCTTCCTAATGTTTGGGGGTTTTGCTAATTACTACTTGCAAAGGAAACCATAAAAATATTTTGATGTTAAATAGCAAGATTTCTTTAAAAGAAAAAAATAACTACATATACATGCACATACATGTATTATTCATTATAAACAGATACATATATTTCTGTTAAATACCAAGCCAATGTGCTATGTTCTTTATACTCATTGTTTAATTTAAACCTCAGAACATCTTAAAAGGTTGGTGTGACTATTATCCTAGCATGATGCCTCATTTACAGTGAAGATATGGGAAATGCTGGTTTTCCTTCTTTCTTCTATAGGGTATGATTTTTTCTTTGTAATATTCATATAACATTCATATCACAGAAGTAATACTGATATGTTTTCAGTGCTTTGGGGCCCTGAATATTCAATTAGGATTTGAGGAGAGGGTGATGAAGTGTTATAGGCAGATATTTCATATATAATTTGGGAAGAAAGAGCTTCTCTACCTTAATGTACAACTCAACTCTCATTTCTCTCTAAAGATTGTTAGATTTCTATTTTTTTAGAGGCTGCTCTAGCTAGCTGTGTAATAAGAGCAAAATATGAGATTTGCTTAAAATTGACATGCATTATCAATTCTTATCTTTTGCTACATAAATATTAACCAGGCTGTTTTTCTTTATAAGAAACTTACAATAGCAAGTACTCAAAATGTGTCCACATAGATTAGAAACATAGAAATAATCTCTTTTCTTCTAAAATGTGTCTTTTACACCCTCCCAAACATTAATTAACTAATTCCCAGACCTTGCAGATCAATAAGTGTTCATGATTGGGACCCATCAGCAGCTAGTAAGTGCTTTGTGCAATTTTCAAGTCACTTTTGTAGTTTGAGATTTTCCATTCTGTCACTGGAAGTCCTTTTCTGCAAAGCATAAGTGAACACTTCTCATCTGTGCTCTGCAGGGGAGAGGCAATTCCATGAAGGGCAGAGAGAGAGAGAGTGAGTTAGGGAAAAGGGGAGTTTCAACCTTTACAGATGAGAATGTGTATTTATTCTTACAAAAAAGTAAACCTTTGAAAAAAATATTTACAAAGAAAGAAAGTGTGTACAGTGGCTCCCAATAGCTGAGGGTGGCTGAAGGCTCCTTGGTGACCAGGGCAGCTGTAAATGGGAGGTAAGATTTCCATTGCTGCTGAAGGGCAGAGTGGACCTAAAATGCCAGGGCAACTTTTGCATTTCTCTGACATGACTATTTCCAACAATCCAAGCATTGAATGGCTCTAAATTTAATGTGGCTTGTTTTAGAAGACAAGGCAGAAAGCCTAAGGGGAGATATAGCAGTTCTTATTGCTGTTGAATTGTTCTATATTGATTACACATAAAAGCTATTTGGCAGCTCTTCTCTTTTCTTGGCCCATATCCACACTTTAGCCTCTCACATCCTCAAACAACCCAGTGGCAAACAAGATAAACTCTCTAGGTGTCTTAATTAAACTTCATTGTAATTTTATGGGCCTCAGCCAGGGATATCATGGAAAAGATTTATGACAGGCAAAGGATTTCTCTACTGCTAAGGTCCTTTCCAATTCTATGGTCTCTGACTCACTGTTACTTAAATGTTAAAGATGCAGACCCAATTTGTAAATAGGGAAGGGAGGAGTGGGTGAAGGGAGGGCAGGGATAAGGGAAAAAAATGAGAACCAAGACTTGTCATGTAAAGGTACAAGATCCCA
>NW_022970572.1:0-205 GCF_012274545.1 Fukomys damarensis
TTCAGTTTGACGTTAGAACACAAACGCACTTTGCAGAGAGCTTCTGCGGTTTAAAGTGCAGTTATCCCAGGGAAACAGCTTCTCTAGGCGCTTAGCCGTTTCAAGTGAAATCGGTCAGTTTCATGAATGTGAAGCACTCCATAGAGAAAGGTGGTGCAACTCTGTGAGTTTACCAGTGAAGTCCACCTCTTATGTGGAGTACAAC
>NW_022970573.1:0-257 GCF_012274545.1 Fukomys damarensis
AAAAGATATCTAAGCAAAATCTCCAGATAATATCACAAAAATACTGAATAATTAAAATGTTAATTCCTAATTTTAGAAAAAAGGCAAGGATGTCAAATTTCTCTTTATCCTGTATTGTGGATTCTAGTCAGTATAGAAATGGCATTTTTTTTAAGAAAAGAAAGGAAGAAAAAAAAGAGGCATTCAGGTTGGACAGCTGCACAGTTTGAGGCTGAAATGAAAATATTATTTAACTTACAAAATAATTACTAGAACTA
>NW_022970574.1:0-271 GCF_012274545.1 Fukomys damarensis
ATGTTCAGCATCTCAGGCCATTAGAGAAACGTAAATTAAAGTAACACTGAGATTCCTTTTACCGAAAGAATGTCTATAATCAAGAATGAAATAGTGCCAGGGATTTAGCTCAGTGGTTCCGCTGCCGTACTCTCAAGCACAAGGACCCGAATTCGATCCCTGATACAAAAAGAAAAAAAGAAAAAAAAAAAAGAAATAGTAACAAATGCTGTGGGGCAAAATGAATATTTCTACTGTGTTGGTGGGAAAGTAAACTAGTACAACCACTTTG
>NW_022970575.1:0-207 GCF_012274545.1 Fukomys damarensis
AGAAGACCAAGGAACAGCTGGGTCACAGCATTTCTAGAGATGGGAAAATCCACACAAGGAGGAACGGGAGCGGCCTTGTGTGTGGAGCAGGGAGCCGGGCCGCAGCTAGCGCTGGGGACACTGGGGCGATCTCCTAGGTGCGCAGTAAGTGGACAGGGTAGGCTGCTCTCTCCTCTTCTCCCTCCCACTCAGTAATGCTGAGACCCC
>NW_022970576.1:0-232 GCF_012274545.1 Fukomys damarensis
GAGTAGCTAGGGTTCTCTACCAGGCAGGATGTGGTTGGATTCTGCTCATGTCCGTAACACCATCCTTGATGTCTATGGCCTTTGCCTGCACCAGGTCATGATGTGGTGACAAAGCAGCCTTGCAGCACCTGAATTCTGTTCAGTATCTGCCTATTGAAAAGAATAGGCCGTCAAGAGGGTGAACTAAAAGGGTCTCGTGAAGTAGAGGGAAAGAAATCAACATTGATTGGTG
>NW_022970577.1:0-244 GCF_012274545.1 Fukomys damarensis
TGAGGTATATGGTACAAGTAATACTCAAATTAGCATGTCTAGGAGCTCAGAGATGCTACTCTGATGTGTGAATACTCCTTGAAATTCCATTGTCAGTTTAACTGTGATTCCTTCTCACATGCAGAATTCTAACTATTCAAATGTATACAATAGAGAGATTCAAAGAACTAAGTTTAATGTGATGTTCTCCAGGGAGCAAAAGGTACAGGTGCTTTCTCAGTGCCTGTGTCTTCAAATAGAAAGA
>NW_022970578.1:0-371 GCF_012274545.1 Fukomys damarensis
AGCAAAGTTAGTGGTGAGATATGACTTGCTTTTCTTCTGTTCCAAGTCTGGTTTCCCATCAGAAACAAAATTACACAGATTGAACTCAAAAGAATACGACATACAGGGACTGAGCCCAAATTGAAGTCAAAAGCACTTACGGTTGATGCCCAGTTGTGTATGTACATGTGTTCCCTATGGGGAGAGAGCACTATCCTCCTTGGTAAGTAAATTTCAACCAATATCAGGGAGACAGTATTGTAAGCAAGTCCAGGATTCCCATTTCAAATGGTCAGGCACTCAGGGAAACAGCACACTCCATATTTATGGATTGTCACTCTTAGTACCATTACAAGCAGAGTAACATCTCAGGGACCAGAGTAAACTAATCA
>NW_022970579.1:0-220 GCF_012274545.1 Fukomys damarensis
GTGGCAACTTCTATGTCAACTCAGAAGAACTTAAAAACTCTGATGTATTAATACTACTTCTAGGAATCTGTGTCAAAGGAAAAAATATACAGTCAAACATTTATGAAAAGAATAATTAATCATCAAAATAAAATTTGTATTAAAAGAAGTATGAAAGCCATCAAAATGTCCATAACAGGATATAGTTAAATAAATTGCTTATTTATATATAGTAGAGAAT
>NW_022970580.1:0-328 GCF_012274545.1 Fukomys damarensis
TTGATGAGAACAATAGTAAGTTCAAAGAAGACAAGGTCCACCAACTCACACTTCCCAGGCACAAAATTAATGTGTAGCAGGTGTGTGTGTGTGTGTGTGTGTGTGTGTGTGTGTGTAACAAGGATCAAGGCTGTACATGTAAAAGGTAGACCAGACTGCTGGCAAAGAGGGAAACATAGTTCTCTGGGATTTTATGGGACATAGAAACCATTTAAGTCCCAGTTGTTGTTGTATTTTTAAGGATTTTAGTGCTAGTCACTACCTGGCAATTTTATCAAAACTTGGTGATGTGAATAGTTTTCCAAATAATCAGTTACAATAGAATTTG
>NW_022970581.1:0-314 GCF_012274545.1 Fukomys damarensis
GCTCTGCACGTCTTTCCAATGTCCCACAGCGGGCGAGGGGCCATGACGGACCCACCCACACGGTGCCTGTGCACGCAGCCCCTCTGGGCATCTCCAAAGTGGGAGAGGCCACTCTCTGCATCAGGGGATTCGGCTGGTCACCAGTGAATTCCACTCTGAGGAGGGACTGGAGAGACAGCGGCTTTGCACCGCTGGTGGCCCTGCCATCCTTTCCTCTGGGCCTTGTTTTAATTTTTCTTTTCATGAGTACCTGTGTGCAGCACATAACGACCACCTTCCACATAGGTGTGGTCCTTGCACTCCAGACCTCACTT
>NW_022970582.1:0-1361 GCF_012274545.1 Fukomys damarensis
GTAGAATTTGAGGTTTTTTTTTTTTTTTTTTTTTGAGGACTGGTCCATTTTACTTCTTCAGATAAGTTGAAATCTCTTTATGATACCCTTATTTTCTCTTTCTGCTCCATCCGCAGTTTAAAAATGCACTATGTTCTCCTCTGTCAACCCATTTTTCCTTCTCTTTCTCCCTTCTACCATGCTGTTTTTCTCCCCTGCTTGCTTAGAAAAAGAAAGCCATAGCCAACCTGAGATTCGGGAGTTTCAAATTACCTTCCTCCTCACAAATCTTCACTGGGCTGTCATTCTGCCTACAATAGTCTCATTGCTAAATTCTTCTGATAAAGCACCAAATATTCCAGATAAAATCTACATTTTCAGTCTATAAAGAAACCAGATGTTTAGCAGAGTGCTGCCTATACAGTACAAGGACAAAGAAAGTTTTCCAGGGTCAGAGGATAAAGAAGAATGTGGGGCCTGCCTGGGAATTCCTGAGGGTCTGAGTAGCCCTGGCAGTAAGTTTTGTAGTCACTTTTCCTATGAAAGGAAGAATCAACAGAAAATGAAGAGATTTTCACCTTTACTAGTTCCTTTCCTGAGGGCGAAATTCCTAGAATCTCTGGAATGAGTAATCATTTAATTTTTTAAAGTTGTCAAATAAATGAATAAATATGAAAGGAACTATTCCAGTCATTCTGTTTTCTTCTGCAAGACTGAACTGTGTTTGAGGAGGTGACATCTAGTTATTCTTCTTAGAATGGAGTTGTGTCCCATAAAGAATGATACTCATTGCAAACGGGGTAACAGGAGAGCCAGAGGGTAAAATCCATTGCATATTTTAGAGCAAGTGAGAGAAGAGAGATCTAAACTTTGAAACAATATGCTGCAAGATTAGAAAAAGCGCTGCTTCCTACTTCTAGCAGGTTTAGCAATCCCGGCTGCATTCTTTTAAAAAAATCAAAAGTTCAGCCACTTAGGCTGCTCAAATTTATTGTTATATGTGGAGGTGCATTCAGGATCTTCAGGCAATGTTTTGAAGATGAGAGGATAAATGCTGAATCTTATAATTTTCTGCTTTCTCTAGAGCATATTTTTTAAAATGCCGAGCACGCTAAAAACTGGTATCCACACTATTAACTCCTGCAAACATGTTGAGTTTTCTTTTCTTCTTCTCCTTCTTCTTCCATTTGCTCTGGGGTATTAATTCTAAGGAGGAACCAGCTTAGTATTCACTGTGATGCGTTCAACCAAGTGTGAATTGGCCAACTACAACTGCAAACAAGCTAAGGCAAACTGCCCAACTTTCAGAGGAATTCTGTAGCTCTCCATCCTGGGGCAATTAACATCTGTTCTTTTTTTTTTTTTTTTTTTTTTTTTTTTTT
>NW_022970583.1:0-211 GCF_012274545.1 Fukomys damarensis
GACCAGCCACAGAGTGGCTGTGAGGCTGTAGGGACACGGTGGGGATGTGGACTGAGTGAAGTTGCAGAGGGAAGTCTTGCTCCTCAGAAGTGTGGTCCACAGACCAGCATCGGGGGTGTATCCTGGGAGCTTGTCAGAAATGTAGATTCTCAGGTCCTCCCTTGACTCACTGGCTCAGGGTGAGCGGTTGAACACAACCCCCAGGGCAAGC
>NW_022970584.1:0-264 GCF_012274545.1 Fukomys damarensis
CTGAGATATTAAAGCAGGAAATCTCAAAAATGAGGGAATTTAAAATGAGGAATCTCAGTATCTTCATGTAAATTTCTGCTAGACTTCCTGCCATTTTTGAACTGCTTGAATGAGATCAGAATTTCTGTAATACAGCTATGAGCATCAGCTGCCCAATGCCAGGAAGGTGGAGTTGGAAATTTAATACTCTTAAACTAGAGAGGCTTTGTAAATACTTTTCACTGAAAACACAAAAAGGCTACATACTAACCACAGTTGTATTAT
>NW_022970585.1:0-1012 GCF_012274545.1 Fukomys damarensis
TTGTAAAGTCCGATAATGGTCAGGGGAAAAATATAAATGAAATAAATTGCAAGTTTCTTTCTTTCTTTTTTTTTTTTTTTCAGATCGCCGCAGCACTATGAGATGGAGTAACTGCTCCGGGCATCTCTGGGCACTCCTGAGGAGAGGATGTTGAGGTCAGAGGAGATCTTAACTCAATTCCAGTTGCAACCTTCTTTGATGAATGTCAGGAATCTGTTCATAACGATTAATGAATTTCATCAATTTCCACAGAATGTTATATCTGGAAAGAGAATCATTACTTAGTTTAAATTGGCAGGTACTTACGACAAATACCATGCTGGGATCCATATAAAGGGGAAGGGATCTGGGAATCGGAGGGAAACTGGGGGAAGGGAAAACGAACGTGAAGGAAAAAGATCAAGGTTTACAATGTGTGTGCCTGAGTTTCCCAGGATGAATGTATTTACTATATGTCACAAACATATCAATAAAACAAGGGGAAGAAAACGAACAAAAACAATGAAAAGGAAGAACGTATTGATCAAGGTAGGGTATCTTCCTTCAACGACACCCCACCACCTAGGGGAGAATGGTTGTGCCAATGGTACAGCTGTTTTCAGTGCAGGAAATTCCTGGGTGTGCACAGAGTAATTATCTACTCTTCGAGAGTAAGATCCAGCGAGTTTATTTTCAGCACTTCAGCCTTAAACACAGCAGCCTTGAGCCTCTCTGGTATTGAGCTCTTGATGTACAGCAAGTGCACTGAAGAAGTGAATTTCAGCTTTATTTAATTTGAACTAATTTAATTTAAATTTTAAAAACTCTGATACCCAGCCCACTATTGGGAAGCATTTAATTATGTTCATGACTACGCGGGCTTGTCGATTTACATTTCCAACTGCAACTTCTAGGAAATCTAAACACAGATCATGTCTTCCCTGTGAAAACACAGCACCCAGACTGACTTGTGCTAGAAGTGTCAACTACACATTGATTTCTAAGACAGCACAGTGAAAATGAAAGCAAGCTG
>NW_022970586.1:0-204 GCF_012274545.1 Fukomys damarensis
AAAAACAAAACAAAAAAACACTGGCTAATTTAAACTTAAGTGTTAAGAAGCATCACGTTTGTCAGTATAAAGGTTGAAATGTGTAGACAATGATCAACTATGTTATGTTATAGGACAATATGTTTTCACAGTTTATGAAACAGCAAAATAAGCACTTTCCGTTTAATTGGACTCAGGACGTAAACAGCATGTGTGATTTATTTT
>NW_022970587.1:0-524 GCF_012274545.1 Fukomys damarensis
AAAAAAAAGAATGACTCAATTTCAAACATCTTTTACAAGTACTCAAGTACTCAAAAGATTTAACTGAGGAAAATTTTCAAGAAAAATATTCAATAATCACGCCTCCTCTTAAATACTTAATGAAAACAGCCATGTGCTCCTTGGGTTCCAATTACAAATCTTGGCTATTGATTTGTATTTCCTGATTTATTTGCATCAAATCATCAGAGATTTCAAAAGACAAGTGCTCACGAATAGGATGATCTGGAATAGATAATAAGCCTACTGAAAATAAAAATCATTTAAATTTCACCTTGGTTTTATGAACATGTTTTTCCCACTGAGAAAAGCGAGAGAAAGATAAAATACATGTAGAATTATCCATGTTCTTTAGAAATGCTCTTTAGATCCTTGGAGTTGTCTAACTCTCCTAATTCATTGTTCCTCTGTTCTCTCTTCATGCTCCAGTTATCTCCATGATGGCTACTGCTATTCACTTTCACCCACAGCGATGTGAATGCACCAACTTGGACTGTCTTTGCTGC
>NW_022970588.1:0-788 GCF_012274545.1 Fukomys damarensis
GGAGAGTCATGGAATAATATACAATAAGTCACAAATTGCCACAGCCATGAGCCAGGGCCATGATGGTAATTGGAGAGCCTTGCATTGAAGCTCCCCTTCTCCCCGAATCAAACATTTGAAGCACTGGGTTCTACGTAGAATGACCGACATGTCCCACTCCTAAAGGACTGCAGGACTGAGCAACTTGAGGAGCTCCTCGTCACAGTGTGAGAATGCCAGGCCCCTGGATTTAGAGCACAGTACAGTTGAGGTACATTTTGCCACTACGAAACCTGCACTCACACGACTGGCATCCAGTGAAACATTCAGTTCCTCTTGGATGCATTGAGTGAATCACCTGGTGAGGCTTCCCTTGCAGAGCGACATTGAGCTGCAGCTAGCATGATGTGAGGTCACTGTCAGGCTAGGATCCATCAAGGAGAATCTGTACGAAAAATGCCCAGGCCGGGCACTCCTGCTCTCCACAGCCTGCATACAGCCATCTGAAAAGGAATGTTTATAGAATCAGAGAGAAACCATCGCTCGGGACAGAACCTGGTTGAAAAGTGAGAATTCATTGAGACCCCAGGGACTCAGTAAGCAAAAGGCCCCCATGTGACACATGGGTTTCTGATATCTCACTCTTCCTTCACCCTTCTTGCCTCCATCAAAAGCCCTAAAATCGTTGAGGAGTTCACGGAGGCGTCGCTCATACCATTGTGCGTTAAGCACTACAGTCTCTAGCGAGCCAGCCGAGAGATGAGCCTCAGAACATCCATGGTTCCCTGCTGCTGAACTTTTGGGTGTGA
>NW_022970589.1:0-293 GCF_012274545.1 Fukomys damarensis
GTATTGTTTTTCAAGTTTCAATTTCACGAATTTCCTGCTCTGATCTTTATAATTCCCTTCCTTTCTTTAGCTTTGGATTTGGACTGTTCTTGTTTTTCTTTGACCCTGAAGTGCATCGTTAGGTTATTTATTTGGGCCTGCTCTGGTTTTCTGATGTGCGCATTCATAACTATAAAATTTCCTCTTACATCTGTTTTCATTATGTCCCATAGGTTCCTGTGCCGTACTGCCATTATCATCTGATTTCCAATTTCTTCCTTAATTTCTTCTGTGATCCATTGATTATTCAAGAG
>NW_022970590.1:0-238 GCF_012274545.1 Fukomys damarensis
TTTTCTAGAATATTGTTTAGAATTTCTTGGAGTGCTGGCTTGGTATTCCTGAAGTTTCTTGGTGGTTCTTCATCATGGAAGTATCTTATTTTGATAAGGAAAACATTTACACATAGCAAAAACCTATAAAGTGTTACAGTGTAAAGTGGCTTCTGCTGTCTCTAACAGCAGTTTATTTTGATTAGCTCAAAACTAATAAGCACTGAAGGCACTAATTACTGTATGAGGCATTTGGTCT
>NW_022970591.1:0-330 GCF_012274545.1 Fukomys damarensis
TTTTTTTTTTCAGCTTTAAATGAGTTATTGGTACATTTTAGGGATATAGTACAGTTACATTCATTGTTGGGATCTTGTCCTGTTAAGTATCTTGAAGTAAAGTACATAGATTCACATTCTTTTGACTGCTTTAGTGAAAGGCTCCAGATGCCCACAAGGTATTCTAATAGTAGGCCTTTCAGGTTTGTTCTGTAAAACTCATCTTTGACAACAAATTGCTGAAGAGAGTAAAGGGCACAGACCTTTTTCTGTAGTTTTCCAGTGACAGCATCTTGTTCATGCACTCCCCCTGCAGCAAACAGCCCATCAGCTCTTTGACTGTTTATGAAA
>NW_022970592.1:0-216 GCF_012274545.1 Fukomys damarensis
GAGATATTCCTAATCATCAAACTCAACTAAGAACAGTTAAAATATAACTATATATTATATATATAGAATTAAAATATTTAGTTCTAAATAAATTCAGTAGACATTTATAGAATTATACAGCAGAAAATAAATTTATTTCACTATTTTCTTCTTAATCCTCTATTTATCTATTTTAACTACTTTATTAAAACATTTTGTCCAGTTTGTATACCTCCT
>NW_022970593.1:0-443 GCF_012274545.1 Fukomys damarensis
CATTGCCCTAATCCTTTGTCCCTAAGACTGTGGCAGCCTCCTTCCTTCATTGTTTACATTCTCCCCTCACTGGTCCTCCCCTGCTTCGGAATGACCTGTGGAAGACCTACTTCGTGTCTCTCCACTACTCGAAGTGTTAGTGTTTCCTCCATTACCACAGAAGAAACACCAGATCTTGTAAGTTGCCAGTCCAGGTCATACCTCCAGCCCTTCCCTCGGCTCCAGTCATGAATTACTGGCTTTTCTCTCTTTTGCTTCTCACATTGTTCTTTTCCAGTCCTTTCACTCTGTTCATTCCAGTGCTCCACATGTGAGATGTCAGTGATGGTCCTTCCTGTGATCTATTTCCTAGGATGTTTTGAGGCTCAGTTACTGTGGCACTTCTTTCCCTTGCTAGATGTGTTCCTAATGTTTCTAGCATTCAGTAACCACTCCTTTGTACC
>NW_022970594.1:0-759 GCF_012274545.1 Fukomys damarensis
ATGATAAATGTGATCACTGAGTACTACAAGCATGTACTGATAAAAATATGCTAATTATAAATACATAAACCAAGCAACCTAGGTCCTTAATCCTGAAAGAAAAAAATGAATATGAATCTAATGCTGTATTGTCCTATAGCAAAGCATCTAAGAGATATGGTGCCCCCTAACTTTCATCTAAGCCCTGAAGACTTTCTCCTGCATAAGTTAGGACAGTCTCTCAGGCAGAGGGAGTAAGTGGTCAAGCCCAGGGATGTGGAGGAAACATAAGAGGAAGTTTATATTTAATGCTGACTCACTGCAGGAGGAGCACTCTAACTCTGCCACATGATCATCATGCAAGCTGGTGATGGTCAGTGAAATTTGTCCCAGACCCACTGCCTTTGAACCAGTCTGGGACCCCAGAATCCCCGGTGGATGTCTGGTAGATAAGCAGTATGGAAAACTGTTCTGGTTGCTGCTAATGCCAGGATAAGTAGTTACAGCCCATCATAAGAAACTCTGGATGGACTTGCAGCTGATGGTGACCCTCTATCCTGCAGACACAGCCAAGGAGCCTGGAGACTGGGTCATCAAAATGTCCCCACAGACACCTGCAATCAGAGATGGATAATGATCTTACAGGCACAGACACACACAGACTTCATCTTTTAAATGTTGAATTAAGTCATTTTAAATACTGACTCTAATGCTGTTGTAAATTAGCATATATTTGGCTCCTATAATTTCTCATTGCACTTTAAAATTATAATGTTAATT
>NW_022970595.1:0-271 GCF_012274545.1 Fukomys damarensis
ACTGAAAGTTATTTCCATTTCAATGCTTTATAATCCTTCAATTAGAAGTTTTCAGTTTAATGCTAATATCTCTTCTCATCTCACTTAAATATTCCTTCAATCCTTGAAGTTTGTATTGAAAACCAATGAATGACACAACATACAACATACTTCCGCTGTTTCTGAGAAGCAAAATAAGACTAAATTTGAGAAATGTATGAACTCTTCTTTGACCTTATCTTTCTCCCTTTCCACTTGTGTGATTACCAATTACAAAGAGTTAGTTTTTATT
>NW_022970596.1:0-292 GCF_012274545.1 Fukomys damarensis
GAACTTGGCACCCACATAGAGGCACCAGTAGCTACTAGGTAGAATCTTCCCACAGCTGTTCTGATTTGTGAGCGCAATTAGCCCCTCTCCAAGATAGCTACCAGCCAACTGCCTTCTCCTGGGTAAAGTCTCAAGCCAGATAACCCACCAGCCACTGCAATCTGGTGCATCTACTGCTCTGTTCCACTGGTGAATTTCTCTGTGGAGGCCTATGTGGTTAGCAGCATTGACCAGGCATCTGCAGGTTTGGCCTGCCATTCCCTAACTGAGAGTCCAGGCTCTTGGGGAGTGC
>NW_022970597.1:0-218 GCF_012274545.1 Fukomys damarensis
GAGAGAGGCAAGAGCCACGGCTAATGGGCAAAGGCTCGCTTTCCTAACCAGATCCTCCGGAGGCTTATCGTCATTCCAGACCAGCTCTGCTGTCAGCATATTCAGAATAAAAGCGTGTGCGCCGTGTTCATTATGATCTCTCCAGTCACTTTGATGCATCAGTTTCCTGAGAAAATTTAGATTTCTACTTCCCACACGGACATAGACCGGGGAGCTCA
>NW_022970598.1:0-254 GCF_012274545.1 Fukomys damarensis
TCATCAGTAATAATATACATTTAACAGAGGTTTTCCTTTTGATTTCAGTCTTCAAATTCCATTTCAATTTTTTTCCAGCTGTTTAATGAATATCCTATTTGTCTAGTCCCATTTTCTTAAATGGACACACGTGTTATTGACAGTTGATGAAAGGGCTTTACTATGTCCCGTCATACTGATGGCCTTTGGCCGCAATAAACAGTTCTTTTTACCTAACCCAGGGATCTCCCAACCCTAGTATTTCATTTCCTTGG
>NW_022970599.1:0-235 GCF_012274545.1 Fukomys damarensis
GCCTGGGAGAAACGTGAAAAGCAGAAACTCTCCACAGACTCCACCACCCAAGACCCATCACTGATCCCCAGTTCCCAGCCTCTGGGCACCTCCTTTCTCTCAGCACCACACTCTGCTCTTCAGTGTATCCTTTATCTACTGCTAATGAAACCCTTCCTGTGTCTCTCTGTTTTGAAAGCGGAACTCCATTTCAATTCAATGTTTGAATCTTTCTAGTAGGCTGCTGTATTTTCCT
>NW_022970600.1:0-202 GCF_012274545.1 Fukomys damarensis
TTTTTTTTTTTTTTTTTTTTTTTTTTTTTTGTACCAGGGATTGAACTCAGGTCCTTGCCCTTGCAAGGAAGGTGGTGGAACCATTGAGCCAAATCCCTAGCCCAAAAGTCCTGAGTTCGAATCCTGATGTCAAAAAAATAAAAAGGAAGACAAATTAATTTAAAACCATAATGGATTGTTGTGTCATGTAGGCAATAGTAGG
>NW_022970601.1:0-1305 GCF_012274545.1 Fukomys damarensis
TTGTGAGGCGCTTGTATTAGAAAAGCCCTTAAGGCCTAAGAGAGTGCCTAGCTGCTCTGAGTGTACACAAACCTCCAGAAATCTGTATGCTTGCAAAAGCTTCAGTTTGAGGTTTGAACACAAATGCACTCGGCAGAGTGCTTCTGCAGTTTACACTGCGTTTTTGACTGGGAAACAGCTTCTCTTCCCACTTAGCCCTTTTAAAATAAAGCGGTTAGTTTTCTGAAGGTGAAGTACACCACAGAGAAAGGTTCTGCAACTCTGTGACTTTACTAGTGAAATCCACATCTTATATGGAGTACAAGTGTATTCCTTTTTGTTTGTAGGTCTCTGCCTGAAAGAGATTGAAACTCTGCTGTGAGGGGCTTCCACCAGAAATGACCTTAAGCCATAAGAGGGTGCCTAGCAGCTCTGAGTGAACACAAGCCTGCAGAACTCTGTAAACTTTGAGATAGGTTCAATTTTAGGTTAGTATGCTAACACACTCTGCAGAGCGTTTCTGCAATTTAAAGTGCAGCTTTCCCCTGGAAAAAGCTTCTTTCACTACTTAGCGTTTTGAAACAAAAGCTGTGAGTTTCCTGAATATGAAGTACTCCACAGAGAAAAGTCCTGCAACTCTGTGAGTTTACCAGTGAAGTCCACATTTTATAATGAGTAATACTTATTGCTTTTTTGCTTTTAGGTCTCTGCCTGGTAGAGATTGAAACACGGTTGTGAGGCCCTTGTAAAGGAAAAGCCCTTAAGGCCAAGAGAGTGCCTAGCAGCTCTGAGTGCACACAAGCCTCCAGAACTAGGTTTACTTGGAGATAGATTCAGTTTAAGGTTAGAACACAAATGCACTCTGCATAGTGCTTCTGTAGTTTAAACTGCAGTTTTCCCAGTGAAACACCTTCTTTCGCCGCTTAGCCCTTTGAAACCAAAGCGGTTAGTTTCCTGAATGGGAAGTACTCCACATAGAAACGTGCTTCAACTCTGTCAGTTTACCAGGTAAGTCCAGATCTTATATGCAGTACAACTGTGTTTCTCTTTTTTTGTAGGTCTCTGCCTGGCAGAGATTGAAACACTACTTTGAGGCACTTGTAGCAGAAAAGCTCTTAAGGCCTAAGAGATTGCCTAGCTGGTCTGAGTGCACACAAGCCTTTAGAAATCTGCATATATGAGATTGTTTGAAGTAGAGGTAGGAACACAAACGCACTCTACAGAGTGCTTCTGTGGAATGAACTGCAGTTTTTCCCAGGAAACAGCTTCTTTCCCAGCTTAGCCCTTTGAAACCAAAGAAGTGTGTTTCCTGAATATGAAGTATTC
>NW_022970601.1:1461-4324 GCF_012274545.1 Fukomys damarensis
CCTAAGAGAGTCCCTAACTGCTATGAGTGCAGACAAACCTCCAGAAATCTGTATCCTTGCAGAAAGGTTCAGTTTGAGGTTTGAACACAAACGCACTCGGCAGAGTGCTTCTGCAGTTTAAACTGCGTTTTTAACTGTGAAACAGCTTCTCTTGCCACTTAGCCCTTTTAAAACAAAGCGGTTCGTTTTCTGAAGGTGTAGTACTCCACAGAGAAAGGTGCTGCAACTCTGTGACTTTACTAGTGAAGTCCCCATCTTATATGGGGTAGAACTGTATTTCTTCTTGTTTGTAGGTCTCTGCCTGGCAGAGATTGAAACACTGATGTGAGGCGCTTGTACCAGAAAATCCCTTAAGGCCTAAGAGAGTGCCTAGCTGCTCTGAGTGTACAGAAACCGAGGGAACTCTGTAAACTTTGTGATAGGTTGAATTTTAGGTTAGTATACTAACGCATTCTGCAGAGAGATTCTGCAATTTAAAATGCAGCTTTCCCCTGGAAAAAGCTTCTTTCACTGCTTCGCGCTTTGAAACGAAAGCTGTGAATTTCCTGAATGTGAAGTACTCCACAGAGAAATGTCCTGCAACTCTGTGAGTTTACCAGTGAAGTCCACATCTTATAATGCGTAAAACGTATTGCTTTTTTGTTTTTAGGTCTCTGCCTGGTAGACATTGAAACACTGTTGTGAGGCCCTTGTACCAGAAAAGCCCTTAAGGCCAAGAGAGTGCCTAGCAGCTCTGAGGGCACACAAGGCTCCAGAACTATGTTTACTTGGAGATAGATTCAGTTTGACATTAGAAGAGAAATGCACTCTGCATTGTGCTTCTACAGTTTAAACTGCAGTTTTCCCGTGAAACATCTTCTTTCACCACTTAGCCCTTTGAAACCAAAGCGGTTAGTTTCCTGAATGGGAAGTACTCCACATAGAAACGTGCTTCAACTCTGTCAGTTTACAAGGGAAGTCCAGATCTTATATGCAGTACAACTGTGTTTCTTTTTTTCTTTGTAGGTCTCTGCCTGGCAGAGATTGAAACACTATTTTGAGGCACTTGTAGCAGAAAAGCTTTTAAGGCCTAAGAGATTGCCTAGCTGGTCTGAGTGCACACAAGCCTTTAGAAATCTGCATATATGAGATTGTTTGAAGTAGTGGTAGGAACACAAACGCACTCTGCAGAGTGCTTCTGTGGTATAAACTGCAGTTTTTCCCAGGAAACAGCTTCTTTCCCAGCTTAGCCCTTTGAAGCCAAAGAAGTGTGTTTCCTGAATATGAAGTATTCCACAGAGAAAGGTGCTGAAACTCTGTGAGATTACCAGTTAAGTCCACATCTTTAATGGAGTACAAATGTATTCCCTTTTCTTTGTACGTCTCTGAATGGCAGAGACTGAAACAGTGTTGTGATGCACTTCTACCAGAAAAGCCCTTAAGCCCTAAGAGAGTCCCTAACTGCTATGAGTGCACACAAACCTCCAGAAATCTGTATCCTTTCAGAAAGGTTCAGTTTGAGGTTTGAACACAAATGCACTCGGCAGAGTGCTTCTGCAGTTTAAACTGCATTTTTAACTCGGAAACAGCTTCTCTTTATCTTAGCCCTTTTAAAACAAAGCGGTTAGTTTTCTGAACGTGAAGTGCTCCACAGAGAAAGGTGCTGCAAATCTGTGACTTTACCAGTGAAGTCCACATCTTATATGGAGTACAAATGAATTCCTTTTTCTTTGTAGGTCTCTGCCTGGCAGAGATTGTAACCCTGCTGTGACGGGCTTCTACAACAAAAGGTGTTACGGCCTAAGAGAGTGTGAAGCAGGTCTAAGTGCGCACAAGCCTCCAGAACTCTGTATAGTTGGAGACAGGTACAGTTTGAGTTTAGAGCACAAACACACTCTGCATAGTGCTTCTGCAGTTTAAACTGCAGTTTTCCCTGGGAAACAGCTCCTTTCACTGCTTAGCCCTTTGAAACCAAAGCGGTGAGTTTCCGGAATTTGAAGTACTCCACAGAGAAAGGTGCTGAAACTCTGTGACTTTACCAGTTAAGCCCACATCTTATACGAAGTACAAATGTATTCAGTTTTGTTTGTATGTCTCTGCCTGGCAGAGATTGAAACGCTGTTGTGAGGGGCTTCCACCAGAAATGACCTTAAGTCATAAGAGCGTGCCTAGCAGCTCTGAGTGAACACAAGCCTGCGGAGCTATGTATATTGATGATAGTTTCAGTGTGAGGTTAGAGCAGAAATGCACTCTGTAGAGTGTTTCTGCAGTTTAAACTGCAGTTTTCCACGGGAAAATGCTTCTTTCACCACTTAGCCCTTGGAAAGCAAAACAGTTAATTTCCTGAATGGGAAGTACTCCACAGAGAAAGGCGCTGCAACTCTGTGACTTTACTAGTGAATTCCACTTCTTATGTTTAGTACAACTGTATTTATTTTTGTTTGTAGGTCTCTGCCTGTGAGAGATTGAAACACTGTTGTGAGGCGCTTGTATTAGAAAAGCCCTTAAGGCCTAAGGGAGTGCCTAGCTGCTGTGAGTGCACAAAAACCTCCAGAAATCTGTATCCTTGCAGAAAGGTTCAGTTTGAGGTTTGAACACAAATGCCCTCGGCAGAGTGCTTCTGCAGTTTAAACTGCGTTTTTAACTGGGAAACAGCTTCTCTTGCCACTTAGCCCTTTCAAAACAAAGCGGTTCGTTTTCTGAAGGTGAATTACTCCACAGAGAAAGGTGCTGCAACACTGTGACTTTACTAGTGAAGTCTACATCTTATATGGAGTACAAGTGTATTCTATACATCTTATATGGAGTACAAGTGTATTCTTTTTGGTTTGTAGGTCTCTGTCTGGCAGAGCTTGAAACCCTGATGTGAGGGGCTTCTACAAGA
>NW_022970602.1:0-385 GCF_012274545.1 Fukomys damarensis
TCATGAGTGTAGAAGAAATTACATGCTACTCCCAAAGAATCACTTATTTTCTACATATAATTAGGTTGAAAAGGAAACATGCATCCTTGCATAAATGTTTATTCCTAAATCTGGATTACAGAAAATGCAAGACCGTTTTTAACCATCTTGAAACTACAGATGGGCTCAAAGTATGAAGATGTCATTGCAAAACCAAATAGAAGCCAGAAGGAATTTGCATGGAGGTAATTGTGAGCATCAGCATAGCTAATCATATTAATTTATCTTCAGACACTTCAAGACTACATAATTCATACTTAAGTTAATCAGGAATTTGATAGCTACAAAATATCAGTCACTTCTGCACATATTCATCTATAATAGAGAAGATGAAAGTAAGAACAGA
>NW_022970603.1:0-1715 GCF_012274545.1 Fukomys damarensis
AAAACTAGAAGAAATAAATGTCATCAGAAATTGTATTACCAGTGTTTGTCCTGCTGCATACAAAGAGATAACCAGGGCCTGATCAGACTTATTTCCGCTGGCTTAATCTCCTGAGAATTTGGGGCCTCCAACTCTGCTTAAATAGTTCTGCCCAAGAACAACTGAAGAGAAGCCCCATATCTGCTTTAACCCAGACAATTTTTATGCTAAGTATTTCTCCAGCAAAAACACAATGCAGAGGAGATTATTAATGCCCATCTTCCACTTATCCCAGAAAGCTGACTGCTCTCTCACGCACTGCATCTTTGTCTGCATTATTCTCAAATCTTTTACTTCCTGGACCTATGCTGGAAGAAAGCATTTTATCTCAAAATATATAAAATCTCCTCATACATATCTTCAATTCTATAGAAATATTTAGTTTGGGAGAGAATGAAACTAATTGGGCTCCCTGCATGTGTTTAGCTATTAACTCTAATAAAAACCAAGTGATGTTTATATTATTAGCTATATTACATGAGGTCACAGTGCTATGTGCCAGGCGTTTCAATATTCGCTGTTATTACCATTATTTATTGAGAAGAAAATGATGATACTGTGCCTATTTACTTGTCAATAATCACTGCCATTAAACAGTGTTAGAGCAAAGAAGCATATATGAAATTACAAAGATTTGGGCCAAAGTTTTTGTAAGTACTGGATTATAAGGGACTTAATAACTAGGTAGAGATTGGGAAAATGAATTATGAAAATATGACAAGATCAGGTCCATGAATTTAAATTCAAACCAGTTGTCAGGATTGTGTGGCTCAATGGAAATCATTTCACAAGCGAAGTTGTGTGCACTTGGTATCTCAAAGCACTTGCTGAAACAAAAGTCACTTAGTAGCTGCTTAATAAGTATATATTTAAAATGTCTGACCTTAATATCTTTAGGTAGATAACTAATATTCCAGGGGCCATTAATTTCTATGTATCACCTCCTTTTATACAAATCAGATCAGAAATTCTTCTGATCTCTTATCTCTTCACCACATCTAAATCCACCTCCCAACAATTGATCTTCATCTAGATCTCTGAAATGTCTGTAAAACCTAGACTTTTACACCAATCCCAAGGTTGCTATTTTTAGAAGTGACCATAGTTTATTGGCTTGACTTCTTCAGTTTCTGGTTCAGAGAAGAGGGATGTTTATATATTTTAATTTAAATACGAACCATACAATTTGTTGGATGGCTTATAGGTCAGAGATGTTGCACCCTAGACAGGCAAAAGGAACATGCATACATTCAAAATATAAAGATTCCTTTTTCCTATCCAGCCTGATATTTATGGGAAAGATCATCTAAATTATTCAGTTTGTGAATATTTAATAAGCCAATAACATTCTGATGATACTTTGTGAACATCAAAACCGAGCCTGTTATTTATGAAAATATGACATAGTTCATGCATTATAAATGCTTCTACATTTGCATATATGACATTTGATTATTCTGTCTCTGAATTTAACAGCTATGTTAAGATGCCGTATGAAATGATGTAGTATTTGGCAAAGGGAGTTAGAGGTGACAGTTGGAGGTCAAGACTCTGTAACCAGTTAATCTGCAGTCTCGTCTTTGACCATTACTTAAATGAACTGAGTGAAGTTACCTGGCCTCTGTATGTCTCAATTTACACATCTGTAAAATGGTAGCAATAAAGCACTTCCCCTC
>NW_022970604.1:0-2923 GCF_012274545.1 Fukomys damarensis
CTGGTCTTGAACTCACAGCGATCCTCCTGCCTCAGCCTCCCAAGTGCTGGGATCACAGGTGTGCGTCACCACACCTGGCAATGATGCATTTAATGTAAAATAGGAAACTCCTCCCTGTCTGTAATTGCCCTGCTCTGGGCTGGATTTAGAAATGCAGAGAAACCAGTTTCCTTTGAACTAAGGAACTGATTTTTTTTAGACTACATGACAGTAATTCCAGTTCAGTCCTCTCTGTACAGAGAACTTGTCCAGTTCCTCCTCATGAATTCCCTACCCACACAGAACACATTCAGACACTTACTTTTAGACGTGGCATCAAAGTCAAACAGTGAACTCCACACAAACCACGTAAACCTGAGCTCGTTGTCTCACAAAGTCAAAAAATGAAATCGTGGACAAAAAGGAAGTTAGGAGAGTAAGAAGAAAAATTACTCCTGTTTTCTGGGAGGCACTCCCAAAGTAGAATTCCAGGGTGCTTTCTTTATTCTGGTCTTACACTACAAGCAGAACACAGGGACTTGTTTTAAACAGGTGGCTCTGTGTGTTCAGAACAGCCAGTTGGGGTTTAGGTTTTGTAAAACGAGTTACTTAGTTAAAAGGAAACTGGTTACTCTGTGTTTCTAAGTCCAGCCCAGAGGTAGGTAGGAGCTGTCAGCCACCTTAGTTAGCATACTCAGCCTATGAAAAAATTTCTCTAGGATGAAGAATACTTTTCTTTCTCTCTCTCTCTGTCTTTCCTTCTTTCTTTCTTTGCTATGTAGTTCAGGCTGTCCTTGAACTCACTGTGTAGCCCAGGGTGGCCTTGAAGTCACAGCAATCCTCCTGCCTCAGCCTCCCCAGTGCTGGCATTATAGCCAGGCCACCATGCCCAGCAGTTTGAGCAATTTAGCAACACTGTTTCAAAATAAAAAGGGCTGAGGCTGCAGCACTTGTATGAAACCCTGAGTTGCATCTTCAGCACAAAATCAAACCAACCCAAATTTAAAATAAACCAAAAAATCCCAGAGCTATTTAAGAAATGTGTAATTGTTATAAAGTTGAATTGCTGAGCCCTGTTCACTGAAATGTTTTGGTGTGCATTAATGCTTTACATCCCCACGTTTAATATTAATTAAATGAATAGTAATTCATATCCAAATGAAAATGAAAACAACTGCTGATTTATTTGCCCTCTTGTTCTTCTTACAGTCCTATATTTTTACCTCAAGGACCACCAATAACTGGGGAAGGGAATTTTTTGTTTTGTTTTGTTTGCCGGGCTCCTGCTGCCGAGGCTTTAACCCAACCCCACAGTGGGTCTTTAAGCTCTTTCCCCACCTCGAGGGTGTATGGTGTACGCAGATGTCTTTTGAAATGACTGCCACACGTTTGGCTTGGTGTCGTCAAACAGGACAGCCAGATAGGCCTCACTTGCCTCCTGCAAGGCACTAATGTCGCGCTGAAATCACCGCCGTATTTGAGGTCTGAGCAATCTCTCACAGCAGAGCCTGAAGGGGCGTTTGCCAACCCGAAGTTCAATGCCTGATTCCCAGTCTTCAACGTGAGGTTTCTTCGCCCCTCCAGCAGGGGGCGCACGGTTGCCAGCGGCTTCTATAACCTGTTAGTCCCTTTGGATGGACTGGGTGTCTGCTCGGTGTAGAGGCCTCCCCAGCCGCAGGGGAGCTAGACACCAGCTGGTGTTAGGGAGGGGGACTGCGAATGCCTCCTGTGCTTAGTAATCCACATCCGTGTGTTCCTGAAGAGCACTCATGGAGTCAGAGGGCGTTTTTCGTTTTATGGATATGCCAGAGACTGGCCCCCAGGCTCTCCCTGAGCCTACAGGAGGGTCAGGGTGCTCAGAGCACTCTGCGAAGGTGCTCCCAACTCCTGTCCCTGCTGGGGATTCTTGCACTCCGCGTCCTGAGCGAGGGAAGTTGCAGACCAGGTGCAGCCTCCAGCATCGGGTAGCCCTTCAGTCCGGACAATTTGACGATGGAAAATGGCACCCTGCTGTTGGTTTTATTTACATCCGTTTTACTAGAAGTGAAGTTCGGATTACTTGCCTGTTTAAACATTTCTACTTTCCACCCCTCTTTTCTTTTTCTTTTCTCTTTTTCTCCCCGTCCCCATTTGTTTGTTTCTGAGACAGGGTCATACTATGTAGTTCAGGCCTTGAACTCGCAGTGATCCTCCTGCCTCAGCCTCCAGAGTGCTGGAATTACAGGTGTACACCACTGCACCTGATGATTTGCCTTACCTCTCTTCTCTTCCCTTTCTTCCTTGCCCCTCTCCTTCCCTTTTTCTCTGTACTGGGGTTTGAGCCCAGGGCTTTCACAGTGAGCTACAGCCCCAGACCTTTTAATTTTAAGTTTGAGACAGGATCTCGCTAAGTGTTTTTCCCAGGCTGGGCTCAAACTGGCAGTCCTCCTACCACAACATCCCAGAGTGCTTGGGTTGCAGATGTGTACTACTGTGTCCCTGGCTCCTCCTTTTCTTTGTATAATTTGAGTTATTAATCTAATGCTTTCTATTCAGCTAGCAGAGTCTCCTTCCAGTCTTCCATTGTCTTAGCTTTCTTTGTGGTATCTTTGCTCACACAAAAATTGTAGGTACCAGGTAGACAAATCTCTCAAACATTTCTTTTAGGGCTGCTACTTGATTACGATTCTACTTGATTACGATTCCTTACATCAAGGCTACAAAAAAAAAAAAACCCCAAACAAACAAACAACAGCTTCCAATATTTCCCCCAAATAGTTTTAAATGGTGTTTAAAGGTATACCCTCTATTCCACTGAGGAATTTTTTTTATGTGCTTTTGAGAACAGATTTAAATTTGGGGGGAGTTTGAGACAGGGTCTCACTATGTAGTTGAGACTGACCTGGAACTCACTCATGTAGCCCAGGCTGGTCTCGAACTCACAGCGATCCTCCTGCCTCAGCCT
>NW_022970605.1:0-208 GCF_012274545.1 Fukomys damarensis
AATTAATATTCATATTTTCCTTTATTCTAACAAAGAATAATTCTGCTATCTAATTAATTTTATAATTAATCAATTTATTCATCTCTACGCTGTTGGTATCTTGAAGATAAATATTTGCATTATTTAGAGTACATGTTCTTAATACTATTATTTTCACACCATTAGTTTGTCATCTGTACCATGCAATCTGAACACCTAAAGAAAAAAA
>NW_022970606.1:0-265 GCF_012274545.1 Fukomys damarensis
GCAAAGATTGGGTCACGCAGCCACAGGCCACAGAAAGCCTTGAGCCACAGAAGTTGGAAGAAATAAGGAAGGAGACTTCCAGGGAGGCTTCAGAGGGTGTACAGCCCTGCAAACACCTCCGTTTTGGACATCTTGCCTCCAGACTTGTTAGAGTATAACGTTTTGTTGAGGTAATATGTTATGGCAACCCTATGAAGCCAACACAATGTATAAAAGAAATAATACATTTCATGAATCATTAGAAAAATGAAAGTTAAAACATCAA
>NW_022970607.1:0-246 GCF_012274545.1 Fukomys damarensis
TGCAGAGGGCTTCTGCCATTTAAAGTGCAGTTTTCCACGGGAAACAATTTCTCTCGCCGCTTAGCAGTTTAAACCGAAAGCAGTCAGTTTCGTGAATGTGAAGTACACCACAGAGAAAGGTGCTGCAACTCTGTGAGTTTCCCAGTGAAGTCCACCTTTTTTGTGTAGTACAAATGTATTCGATTTTGTGTGTAGGTCTCTGACTGGCAGAGATTGAAACACTGTTGTGAGGCACTTTTAGCACAG
>NW_022970608.1:0-992 GCF_012274545.1 Fukomys damarensis
TCCGTTCCAGCACCGAAATGTAGCTCTAACCCTAGGCGATGGCCCCTCCCTCCCGATTCTGTCCAGGCGGCAAGTCTCGGGTCTGAGGGAAAACCACTACACATCCGAGCTTCAGAAAAGTCACTGCCCTCATTTCACCTCTCACGCAAAAATTGTCTGCTGTGTGAATTCCTTCCGTATCGTGCTCCCCTGTCCTAACCCGAACCCTAACCCACCACCTGATTCCTACCTTCCCCGAGGGCGGTCCTCGACCTCCTCCACTCTGGCTGAGCCTAAGAGCAAATCTCAAGCTGATACTCACTAGGAAAGCCGCACACCGATACCCAGGTGCAGAAACCGCGAGGCTGTCACTCACCGGAATCCTCATACTAACCCTCACCCTCAGCCTGACCCCGGGGAGAGGGACTTACCTTACTACGTCATTCCGAACACTGAAGGTCACATGAACAGGGGTCCCCCCCCCCTGAAGTGTAGACGACGCGACCCGGGGAGTGGAATGGGGAGCCTGTCCCGTCCCCATCAGCGAGGTCTCACCCTACGCGCTGGCCCGGCACTGCCCACTGGCACCGCGGTGCGACGCGCGGGTCCTTGGAAATACCCAGTTCATCCCACCTTCGCGAAAGGCGCTGCCCTCACCTTACCTCGCACAGGCAAACTACCCGGTAGGAGAATTCCTTCCGGATCACGCTCACCAACCCTAACCCTAACCCTAAGCCACCACCTGATTCATAAGCTCCCAGAAGGCCGTCCTTGAAATCCGGCACTGGGGCTGAGCCTAAGGCGCAATCTCATGCCGCTACCGCCTAGGGAACCCACACGCCAATAGCCAGGGAGAGAAACTGCCAGCGTATCGCCCACCGGAATCCTGTCTATCCCCAGCGCTAACAGGAGCCCTGACCCGAGAGCAGGGACTTCTACTCCTACATCATTCCTCAGCCTGGACGTCCAACTAACACCGACACCCACCGTCCAGAACTCAGGACACTACTCAG
>NW_022970608.1:1505-2580 GCF_012274545.1 Fukomys damarensis
AGCCTTACCCTCGGTCACACACTACACTACACGGGGAGCCGAACGGGGAATCAGTTCCAGCCCCGAAATGTAGCTCTAACGCTAGGCGATGGCCCCTCCCTCCCGATTCTGTCAAGGCGGCAAGGCTCCGGTCCGAGGGAAAACAACAGCACATCCGAGCTTCACAAAAGTCACTGCCCTCACCTTACCTCTCTTGCCCAAATTGTCTGCTGTGTGAATTCCTTCCGTGTCGTGCTCCCCTGTCCTAACCCTGACCCTAACCCACTACCTGATTCCTACCTCCGCCGAGGGGGTTCCTCGACCTCCTCCACTCTGGCTGAGCCTAAGGTCAAATCTCAAGCTGATACTCACTAGGAAAGCGGCACACCGATACCCAGGTGCAGAAACCACGAGGCTGTCACTCACCGGAATCCTCATCATAACCCTCACCCTCAGCCTCACCCCGGGGAGAGGGACTTACCTTCCTACGTCATTCCGAACACCGAAGGTCACATGAACAGGGGTCCCCCGCCCCCTGAAGTGTAGATGACGCGACACGGTGAGTGGATTGGGGAGCCTGTCCCGTCCCCATCATCGAGGTCTCACCCTACTCGCTGGCCGGCAATGCCCACTGACACCGCGGTGCGACGCGCGGGTCCTTGGAAATACCCAGTGCATCCCAACTTCGCGAAAGGCGCTGCCCTCACCTTACCTCGCACAGGCAAACTACCCGGTAGGCGACTTCCTTCCGGATCACGCTCACCAACCCTAACCCTAACCCTAAGTCACCACCTGATTCCTAAGCTCCCAGAAGGCCGTCCTTGAAATCCGGCACTGGGGCTGAGCCTAAGGCGCAATCTCATGCCGCTACCGCCTAGGGAACCCACACTCCAATAGCCAGGGAGAGAAACCGCCAGTGTATCGCCCACCGGAATCCTGTCTATCCCCAGCGCTAACAGGAGCCCTGACCCGAGAGAAGGGACTTCTACTCCTTCATAATTTCTCAGCCTGGACATCCAACTAACACTGACACCCACCGTCCAGCGCTCAGGACACTACTCAGGGAGGAAAATGGAGGCCTATTCCTTCCCCGACA
>NW_022970609.1:0-741 GCF_012274545.1 Fukomys damarensis
TTTTTTTTTTTTTTTTGGTACCGGGGATCAAACTCAGGTCCCTGTGCTTGTGAGGCAGGCGCCGGAACCACTGAGCTAAATCCCCGGCCAGAAAATATTTTTAAATGAGTAAGCGCAAGGTAATTTGCAAGTACTTTTTGAATAATTCTGCTTATCTAAAATATTTATAAATATGACATTGAACACAAATATGTCGGAAGTAGACATGAGGTTTATCATTCAGAGAAACGTTTAATCTAAAATAGATATATACTATATTTGATTTTATAATTCTTTTTAGAAAATTGATAATGTATTTTAAAAGCTTTGCATTACATATTATGTAAATAATACAAAGTTATCCATAAAAATCTGTTCATTACATAACCCTAATTCTTTTTTTTATTCATTAAGCTTATTGGTACATAGTAGGTACACATTATGATCACATTCATCATTGGGAATTTGTACCCGTACATGATGTATCTTGGTTCTCCCATACTCCTTTCCTCCCTTTCACTCCTCCATTCCTCCCTATTTACAAAAATTTTGTTTCTGTTTTTACCTTCTTTTCTCATATATTTTCCTTTCCCTTCTTTCCTTTTCCCCATTCCCTCCTCCTTACTTCCTCTTCCCTTTTGGACCTTCAATGCTGTATGATTTTTATAAAAATAAAAACTATGAAATATGTACTAAGATATTGGTATATTTATGCCTTGCGTGAGTATTCTTTTTCTTTTCCATTTAACATTAGATTATAAG
>NW_022970610.1:0-349 GCF_012274545.1 Fukomys damarensis
TCTGGTCTGTTCCATTGATGCTCACATCTGTGTACATGCTTTCAGTCAACATTACCATATAGTCATGTGCAGGAATCTCAGGTCCATGGATCAAGGGGTGAAAGTGGAAGTGGCACCACTCACCAGTACCCGTACTGAACCACTAGCAAAAGTTTGCTTTCTGTTCCCATGACCTTGTGTTCTGATGATTTAGAAATCTTAGTTCCAAAGGAGGAAAGGCTTATACCAGGAAGCACAGTAATGATACCATGGACTTAGAATCTATGACTTTCCCTTGGTTATTCTCGGTTCTTCATTCCTCTGAGGAAACAAGGTAAAAAGGGAGTTACTGTATTGGCAAGGGTGATTG
>NW_022970611.1:0-205 GCF_012274545.1 Fukomys damarensis
ATTTCTGTTGTTTTAAGTCACTCAGAATGTGAGATAATCAGTATTTTGTTGCAGTAGCTGTACTAAACTAATACACAATAGAACCACTACTAGAAATTTGGATGGTGTTGGAATAGAAGGGAGAAGGTACAAAACCCCTTCAAAAATCTACTTTAATTGCCTGTTAATTCTCCAACAAAAAATTCTAAGTGACTAGCAAAAAAAA
>NW_022970612.1:0-230 GCF_012274545.1 Fukomys damarensis
GAATGTAACTGTACTGTGTACCTAACATGTACCAATAAACTCAATGAGAAAAAAATATAATCGACTTAATGGTTCTGACAGATAAAAATATATTCTTGGTTTATTCGGTATATGTCGCATGTCACATAGCATACATTGCACATACACATAAACTATATTTTTGTATTGGTATTTCGTATCATATATTTAGATCTATTAAATAATGGAGGTAATGGTAAAATTTTGAAGAA
>NW_022970613.1:0-223 GCF_012274545.1 Fukomys damarensis
TTTCTAAAACTCCTAATTGGCATCTGGGAATTTGAATTTACATAGCATGTGTAAAAAACAAGTATGTGTACTTACCCAAAGGTTTGTGAAAATTGTGGGTTTGCTCTACATTTGTTAGTTATTAAAACAAGGATATTGGTATTATGAATGGAATAAGATATGAATTTTGATGGAGTCAAAGAAAATATGAGAGAAAACCTCAGGTGCTTGTTCTTAGTGCTAA
>NW_022970614.1:0-267 GCF_012274545.1 Fukomys damarensis
AACAGGTTGATGTGACAATGTAAAACTGACAAGATTGGAGGAAAGGAATTTATTCCAATATTTCATGTACTTTGTATACATTTAAGTTGCCCAATTTATACAGTGAACATGTATGGTCATGTTCAAACCCCCCCAATATATAATATCTACATAACATAACTATAACTTTTTAGAATTCTTATATATATCAGTCCATAGTTCTATAGTACTTGAAACAATTTATTATATTGCCATTATTACACAAATATAAATACATGCACAGAAATG
>NW_022970615.1:0-212 GCF_012274545.1 Fukomys damarensis
TTTTTTGAAGACTTTTAAGAAATGAATTTTCGGGCAGGAACAAGGCCCTGCCACTCAGCTCCACCCCCAGCTCTTGAGGACTTCTAGGCTGTGTCCCTCAGCCGTTGGGAGAAATGGATGCACGGACTGAAGGCTCTGACTGCACTTCGCTGAGGGGCTTTCGGAAGGGTTCTGCCGTTGCTGCCTTCTGATAACCTCGACTCCAGCGTGGA
>NW_022970616.1:0-372 GCF_012274545.1 Fukomys damarensis
ATCATTTTTCCTATTATGTATAGATTTTCCCATGAATGTAAATATTACTTAATTATAAAAAATTCTACTCCTGAAAATGAAAACATTTTTTTAAATCAATGAATCTAAGTAATAACTTGGATTATTCAAGTGTTAGTGCAGCAGGACAGGATGGATAAATGGAACTCCACCAGCGTGCATGCCTTCATCCTCATGGGGCTGACGGACTCTGAAGAAACACAGCTCATCTTCTTCCTGATCTTTCTGCTGATTTACCTGATCACAGTGCTGGGGAACGCAGGGATGATACTGATCATTCGCCTGGATCCACAGCTGCACACCCCCATGTACTTTTTTCTCACTCACCTGTCATTTCTTGACCTCAGCTATTCA
>NW_022970617.1:0-304 GCF_012274545.1 Fukomys damarensis
AGACTTAATATACAGAGAGGGAACTGATGTGAGAACCACGCCCTCACACACCCATGTGACAATGGCACACAGCACGCCAAACTCATAAGAATTTGAAGGACCATTTTCAGGGAAACAAACAACACTTTAGTTTTTTTAAATGAAATTAAATCACACTGGATGCAGGACATTAATCCAAATGCATCTGATCTGTAGCTGTATTAGTATAATTTATTCATGTTTATTTTGGTTTTATGGTCATGGAGAGCTCTTAGTATCACAAGTTTAGCATTATCTATTGTTATTCCGTATTTGAATTGTATTG
>NW_022970618.1:0-206 GCF_012274545.1 Fukomys damarensis
AGCCAAGTGGAAGGGTTAGAACTATAAAACTCTTAGGAGAAAACATAGACATAAGTTTTCCAGGAACTTGGAGTAGGTCTTGGTTTCTTATGACACCCAAAATAGTGAATGAAAACAGAAATTGGGATTTACCAAAATTAAACTTTTGTGTGTCACAGGACATCAAGAAAGTGAAAGGCAGCTGGCTGAATGTGGTGCTATAAGAA
>NW_022970619.1:0-259 GCF_012274545.1 Fukomys damarensis
AATGCAATGGAGCTCATTGGGAATTCTTTCTGAGCTGTGGAAGAAGCGCTCAGGGCAAGACGCTTCCTGACTTTCCCCAGCACATTGATGGAAGCTGGGCCAGAAGCCGTGGGGCAGGAAACGTCTTTGCTTCGCAGGGGAGAACCACGAAATTGTGTGTTCACAAGAGCTGGCCTGCATTTTTCTTTAACATGTCCCACGTGTCCCCTGTGATAATAGATAATAGGCAACTAGTTTTGGATAATGACAAAGAGTTTGC
>NW_022970620.1:0-1368 GCF_012274545.1 Fukomys damarensis
GAAGGGCTGGCTGTTCTGAGTTGGGCACTGGGGGTGTAGGGCACACGAGGCAGGGCAGGCAATTCCAGAACCTTCTTTCAACACTGTTGCACAGCTCTGCTCTACCAGTCCCCTGCCACTCTGCTCCTTTTACTGATGGCCAGCAGACAATTCTGTCGGGTCACCTCTAGGAGGCGCCTCTAAGGTGCTCTGGCGCAAAAGTCCCTGCATGTGGAGTGGCCCAGAGGAAGCCCCTTTAGTGTCAAGAGTCCTTCTAAGGAGTCCTGTACCTAATGCCCTATCTGATCCCTAGCGCCATAATCCTTACCCTCTCTGACTCATTTTACCCTAAAACTTGGGTTTCCAATCCCACTTGAGGCCCTGAAATAGCTTCATGTCCAACCAGTACCCCTGTTCGCCCCTGCCTGAGACCACAGACCCTGTTCTCCCAGCCCTGCTGCCCTGCAGATGACAGAGCCTCCACTCTGGTCTCCCTGCTCTCTCTAGGTGGCAGTTCAGTCCCATCCTGGCTCACAAACCTACAGCGCTCCCCTGCCGCCTACGGGATAGAGGCTGAACTCCTTAGCTTAAAATCCATGGCCTTTTATAACCCAGCCCCAATCTCCTTACCCAATGTGATCCTCTTCTACCAACCCACAGCAAACCTAAAAGCACACATTGGTTCAAGTGTTTCATGCCATGGGAGTTTTGTGGAAGGAGAGGTCACTTCTGCCTGGGGCCATCAGGGCAGACTTCGTGGGAGGAGAGTAGGGACATGTGCTTGGGGGGGACCTATTCACAACCATGCACTGGGCCAGCTCACATACATTCACCTCCCAAGGGCTGGAAGCATAAAGGCCACCTCTGCACACACATGTGCAAAGCCCCCTGGAAGCGGGAGACGCTCTTCTGTCAAAGCCAGGCATGGGGGTCAATGAAGCAACGTCACAAAAGCTAGTGACTGCCTGACACAAGCCTCCTGCTAGGGCTGGACCACAGCGACAGCACTGAGTCTGAGGCTCCCGCTGCCCTGCCCTGAGCCTGCTGCACAAGCAAGGACTAGCTCCGGGACGGAGGCAGCACCTGAAGACAGAGAGGACAGAATTTTAAGAAGCACTTCTTGCTAGATATAATGGTGCCTGCCTGTAATGCTCGCTACTCGGGAGGCTGAGGGGAGAGGAATGTGAGTCTGAGGCCAGCCTGAGCAATTTAGCAAGACTCTGCCTCAAGAGGAAAAGTAAAAAATGGCTGGGGATATAGCTCTGTGGTAGAGCACTTCCACCAAAACAAAAAAAAAATTAAGGGAAGAAGGAAAAAAAGAAAGAAAGAAAGAAACTCTCCCTTCAATGGATTTCCAGACTTTTCAGGTTGAACCTCTGCAGGGAGGAG
>NW_022970621.1:0-471 GCF_012274545.1 Fukomys damarensis
ACAAATACTCAACTCTCTGGTACTCAATGTGTCTGTAAGACTGAGCCAAGTCCTGTTACCACCATATACTAACAGGACCTGACCAAGATTGAAGATAGGTCCTGTTGTGAGCACTGTGTAAAATGGGGCCCATCCCAAGCTTGGTGTTACCATGAGTCCGTTAGTGTGTGCAGTTATACGCTTGTATATACAGTGCCTACCACAAGGTGAGGACTGTATTGGTAGAAGTAGGAAACAGACCTTCCTAAAAGATACCTTTTGTTGTCTACATTTTCCAGATGAGCCATCTGAGCAGTTGCCAGGAATCACTTTATTCCTACAAGACAATGGAGCAGTTATTTGATGTCACATCTGCCTGATGCAAAAGACTGCTTGATTCCATATGCTTTCCCAAAACAGAAAAAAATTAAGTACCAGTGCATTTTTAATAATTTCATTTAGCTTCTCGGTTTGATGCATCTTTTGGGATAA
>NW_022970622.1:0-866 GCF_012274545.1 Fukomys damarensis
CAAGCTTTGGAACATATGGACTTAATAGATGTTTATAGAGTATTCCACCCCAAAAAATCAGAACATACATTCTTTTTGGCTGCACATGGATCGTTCTCCAAGATAGGCCACATATTGGCTCACAGAACAGGTCTAAATAAATGCAAAAAAATTGAAGTCATCCCCTGTATATTATCAGATCATAGTGCAAACAAACTGGAGATCAATAGCACAAGAAACTACAGAAACTTCACAAGCACATGGAAACTGAACAGCACTCTCCTAAACAATCAATGGATTAAAGAGGAAATTAAAGAAGAAATTGGACAGTTTTTACAAATAAACGAGAATGCCAATACAACATACAGGAATCTTTGGGACACAATGAAAGCAGTTCTACGTGGAAAATTCATAACATTGAATGTCCACACTAAGAAAAAAGAGCGGGCTCAAATGAACAACTTAATGATGAAACTTAGACTCCTAGAAAAACAAGAGCAAGAAAAACCCAAAGCTCGAACAAGAGAGGAAATTACAAAGATCCAAGCAGAAATCAATGCAATTGAAACTAAGAAAATGATACAAAAAATAAATGAAACAAAGACCTGGTTTTTCGAAAGAATAAATAAAATCGACAAACCCTTAGCTAATCTTATCAAAAAAAAGAAAGAAAAGGCTCAGATCCATGCAATCAGGAATGAAAAAGGTGAAGTCACAACAGATCCACAAGAAATCCAGAGGATCATGAATACCTACTTTGAGAACCTGTACTCCAATAAAATGGAAAATGCAGAAGAAATGGACAGATCTTTAGATACTTATGAATTATCAAAGTTGAACGAAGAAGATAAAAACATTTTAAACACCCCAATTACAGTCAGTGAAAT
>NW_022970623.1:0-227 GCF_012274545.1 Fukomys damarensis
TCACAGAACAATCACAAATCTATCCTATTTGGTTTACAGTACTAAACTAACACAGTAATAATTGTAGATATGGAACTTATTTGTTTCTAACTTTTAAAATCTATTAAAACATCGCTTCTCGGCCTTTTGGCTAAGATCAAGTGTAAAATCTATTAAATCATTAAGTAAGGATTAATTTACAATTGCACCAAAATAGTGTAAAATGAATGTACACAGAAAAGAAAACT
>NW_022970624.1:0-321 GCF_012274545.1 Fukomys damarensis
AGTATTCATCTGACGTGAATAAGCCATAGACTTCATCCTCTACTCACTAGTTTATTTGTTTTTTGGAGTAGGTTTTAACCCAGTAAGTATCTTCCTATTGACAAAGTTTTTTTGTTTGTTTGTTTTTTAAGACAGGGTTTCATTGTGTTGCCCAGGCTGGCCCTAGACTCCTAGGCTTCAGACATACTTAAGCTTCAGCCTCCTGAGCCCCTAGAACTACAGACACATGCCTCACTGTGACCAGCCAAAGAAAGGACTTTTTCTTTTTTTGCAGTACTGGGGAATGAACTAGGGCCTTTTCACTGTGCTACACCCCTAGTC
>NW_022970625.1:0-481 GCF_012274545.1 Fukomys damarensis
AAATTTGTCCATTTCTTCTGTGTTCTCCATTTTATTAAAGTGCCAGTTCTTGAAGTAAGTATTGATGATCCCCTGGATTTCTGCTGAATCTGTTGTGACTTCAACATTTGCGTTCCTAATTGCATAAATTTGATCCTTTTCTTTCCTTGTTTTGATAAGGTTGGCTAAGGGTTTATTGATTTCATTTATTCTTTCAAAAAACCAACTCTTTGATTCATTGATTTTTTTTGTATTGTTTTCTTAGTCACCGTTGCATTGATTTCTGTTCTGATCTTTATAATTTCCTCCCTTGTATGAGCTTCGGGTTTCTCTTGCTCTTCTTTTTCTAGGAGCTTAAGATTTACTATTAGGTTGTTTATTGGAGCTCACTCTGTTTTCCTAGTGTGGGCATTCACTGCCATGAATTTCCCATGTAAAACTGCTTTCATTGTATCCCAGAGATTCCTGTATATTTTACTGGCGTTGTCATTAAATTGTAAAA
>NW_022970626.1:0-216 GCF_012274545.1 Fukomys damarensis
ATCCTGTATGTTTCAAATCCCTTATGTTTCATGAATTTTCTGTATATAATTTATGTGAATATGAGAAAATCTGTATCAGTATTTAGGTAGAAATATATGATGATCATTGAGTGATTGATGCATAAGAGATAAAACACTTCTGCAGAAATATGCGGGTAGAAAAGGAGGTTGGGGAATTTACCTCAGTGGTGCCACCTGCCTCAGAAGTACAGGGTC
>NW_022970627.1:0-250 GCF_012274545.1 Fukomys damarensis
TCTTAAGTGAAATAAATAGGACACATGTGTAAATACAGAATAGTTTCTCTAGTGTGAGAAACTAAAAGTGTAACTGAGGACTAAAAGGTATAATAGATAATGTAAAATAGGGAGAAAAGATGCAAAGGGAAAGTGGAAGTTGGAGGGGTAGGAGCAAAGAAAGAAGGGGATGGAATTAATAAGAGAAAAAAAAAATGGAAACAAAGTGTAGACAGGGAGTGGTGGAAGGGTTGAAGGGAGGGCAGGGGAA
>NW_022970628.1:0-330 GCF_012274545.1 Fukomys damarensis
CATATCTCCTGGTCTCAATTTTAAATTTCCTACTGTGAGCCAGGGGCTCTTCTAGTGCCCATGTATCCTCTGACTAACTCTAAACCCGATAATCCTGGAGGGTTATTGTATGGCTTTTGCTTGGCAAGCAGAGGGACTGAAGCTTAATGTCACCTATCTTGTAAGTGATAAAGCCAGGACATGAAAAAGGGTCTCTTTGATAACAGAGTCCAGGTTATCAATATGAGAGTTAGTGACAACATGAAACAGGGTGGAGAAGGCTGTACGGATGTGAGTTAAGAGCTAGGATGCTTGTGAATTTGGACCAAGGAAATAGCTGGTACCAAGGAT
>NW_022970629.1:0-283 GCF_012274545.1 Fukomys damarensis
ATGTAGTAGGAAGCAGCTCTAAGGAACAAAAGCAAAAACATTAGAAAAATAAACTTGGGAGTACGGGGGCAAGACCAAATACATATGAGATTTTATTACACGAAGCGAAGTGAATACACTTTGTAAGGAAAAAGTAGAGAAAAAGAACATAGGTTTTTTTTTAAGGAAGAAAATCCGAGACCCTGCAATTCCTAGCACTATCTATTTTTTTCTGGCTGCACTCTTATCTTCCCTTTTATTCTCCACCTAAAATAGTCACCCTAATTAGGGCAGTGTTATGCAT
>NW_022970630.1:0-1089 GCF_012274545.1 Fukomys damarensis
ATTTTCATGATATATTCAACTAAGTGTTCCTCAAAAAATTATGTATGCCACATTAACTGTGAAAAACTAATTTTGAACATCTTTGGAAGTGGGGATCCAGTTGCAATCCCAATAATTTGCCATAGAGTTAAAAGAAGTAGGAATTATAGAAATATTTATGAATTGACATAAAAATATATATTGCCACTCCTTATACAATAATATGCCATTGTTGAAATTATTTTTTACTTTCTTTAACAGGGCAAATATCAAAGTAAACTGAAAGAGTATACAGTAATGAGTCTTCAAGGAGATGGGGATATGCAGAGCTAGCAATTCCTGAGGGAGGAATAAAGTCCTGATTTGACAGAAGATGGATGTATCAAGAAAAGTCAGAACCACATTTAGAGACTAGGAGTGAAATAATGAAAGTACAAAAAGGACAACAAGAAAAATAACCTAAATACTAAATGATCCCGCAATATCTTGGTTAGCATTTCCAATTGATTTCAGTGCTACCATAATTTATGTTCAAAGAAGTAAATATTCATTAAGGAAAGGCTAATGATATTGTCAAACGGATACCGAATACTTTAGTTCTTAGAATTAAAAGGATGTTAGGGCTTTTAAATAAATCACTCTTACTTTAACAAATAGAATTAAACATTATTTAAATTTCAGAAACATGTGATCCATGAATAGAGCAAAATGGTTTGAACAGTGATAAATATTCTAAAATCTAAGTGCTTCTTTTTCTAAATGACAATAACAAATACTAAACTATAAATCTACAAATGTCTATTGGAAGCTCTGTTCTATACTGTGGCAGACACAACCAAAAATAAGTAAGTAAATAAAGTTGCTTGTCTGCACATCAATATGATATTATACAATATATGCAATGAAAGATAAGCTGCCATACTAAGAAATGCAAAATAGAAACTAAAACAAAATCACAATTTTAAAATGTGGAAGTTTTAAAAGAGGTGATTTTGAAAAGGTACTATTATTAGTGTTTAGTAAGTATTATCAAAAATTAGAGAATCTTAATCTGATTACCAAGGATATATTAGCATAACAAACAAAAAGTACATTTTATTGTAAAAGTAG
>NW_022970631.1:0-201 GCF_012274545.1 Fukomys damarensis
TTTAGAGGAAATGCCTTCAATTTTCCCCCATTCAAAATGAGGTTGGCTGTAGGTTTGTTAATACGTCTTTACTATATTAAAGACCCTTTAAGACTTAGTATCTTTGGGGTTTTCATCCTAAAGCGAGGTTAAATTTTGTAAATTTTCTCTGTGTCAATTGATATGATTTTGTGATATTTATTGTTGACTATGTGGTGTGTA
>NW_022970632.1:0-551 GCF_012274545.1 Fukomys damarensis
CTAACTCTGGTTAATTTGTATATCTACACCATATAAGCCTGTTAATTTATACAAAAAGTGAGTATAAAGTATTGATCTACATTGGATTGACTCTACAGACAAATTTTTGCAAAAGTGGCACATTAATGATATATTTTTTCAATCCATAACTATAGTATGTCTTCCTATTTAATGAGATCTTTAATTTGTCTTTCAAATTTTTAGCAAAGAGGTTTAACATACATGTCCATAAAGTTTTTGTTAAATATTTATGCTATATGATATATTTTAAACACATTTTTTACTGACTTAATAAGTATTAGAATATAAATTTACTTTACTTTTTTATATATTATGAATTTATCTTATCTGACTAAAATTAGATGTAGTAAGTATTGCTGACTTCTTAGAATTTCCTTCATGAACAGCTATTATAAATGGAGAGTTATACATGTTGTTTCATCTTTATTTTTTAAACATTATTTTTAATTACCTTTTTTAACTATCTCGTAACTCTAATGTTGAATAAAGTCATGAGAATGAATCTCTACTGTTTCTTCTTAGAAGAAAGT
>NW_022970633.1:0-235 GCF_012274545.1 Fukomys damarensis
GGCCAGGGTTTCCCCAGAGTTGGGTCAGCTTATGATGGCACTGAGAACATAAGGTCCAGTGTGTCACGCCCCTGTGGAGATGTCCGTGACCTGCGCCATCCCAGTGTCACCAATAGTAGGAGGCGGTCAGGGCCCCGAGATGCAGGACCCCGGCATCTCTCCTTTGTGGATCCCAGGCCAGCCTCACTTCCCAGGCTGGGCAGCCTTCCTCCTGAGGGACTGGGCACACCGCTCC
>NW_022970634.1:0-314 GCF_012274545.1 Fukomys damarensis
CCCGCCCCAAGGTGTCTAGATAACATAGAAGGGCAGGAAGGTACTGCTAAGGTCCCTTGTTGCGTTTGCCACCATGCGCTGTGGCCCCTTTCTGTGTTCCACCGCCCTGGAGTCAGAGGATGATGGACCGAAACCTCTACGAACCGTGAGCTGAATAAACCTTCCCCCTTTCACTTTTTGTGTCAGGTATTTTTTGTCTCAGCCACGACACAAAAGTAACTAAGACAAGGAAGAAACAAACTTAACTTTGGTGAGACAATTATGTTCTCATTTAAACCAAATTTTAATGATTAATATCAAAATTAATTATTCAT
>NW_022970635.1:0-217 GCF_012274545.1 Fukomys damarensis
TATTTTAAAATATCCTATATATTTCTTGTAATATATTATATATATATTTTTTTAAAAATACACATTTATAGTTCAATATACCTCTGAAAGGTGGATTTTAAATGTGTGCTGCCAGTAACAAGAAAAAACTTTTCTAGACTCTTACATTCTGGCCATTTGTCTGCTTGGTGAGTGGTGTTTTTCTTTTATTTGAATTATTATAAGGCTTTAAATGAAA
>NW_022970636.1:0-463 GCF_012274545.1 Fukomys damarensis
TGGGAGTCAAGCTAATTTAAGGCAACACTGTTCCTCACAGACATCATTGGCGTAAGTGCAGGACTCATCAGAAAAGTGACTCTGTAATACTGATATTTCCTCAATTCATCCTTACCTTCTTGACTTCTCTAGAATGAAAAATTTTAGCACTTCTACTAACAGCTGTTAAAATTCCAGGGGCAACAATAGCCTCAGGTTCTTCCTGTTAGTAGTTTACCTACCACCATGGACAAAACGGATTCTTCAGTAAAGGACTGGATGGTGTGCCACATGCAGTGCTAACCAGAGGGTCTACTGCCTGCTCCTCTCTGCCCATGTTACTTTATGATGTGCTAACTATTCTGTCAACAGCAGAAGCAGATATAAGGGCCAGGGATTTAGCTCAGTGGTTCCGCCACGTGCCTCACAAGTACAAGGTCCTGAGTTCAGTCCCCAGTACCAAAAAAAAAAAAAAAAAAAAAAA
>NW_022970637.1:0-214 GCF_012274545.1 Fukomys damarensis
CAGTTGATTCTTCAAAGCTATTGTCCTCAGCCCAGGCCACAGGGATACCTAGTTTGTAGATCTCCTGTGGGTCGTCCTGAAGTAGCTGTTGTAGGTCGGGCCGTCTCTTTTCCCCTTCAGGCCCCCACCTGCCTTGGACAGGACAGATGAGGTCGCCTGAAGAACACACAGTAGGAGTCGTGCCTTCAAGAAGGATGTTGTCCTCACTGGATGA
>NW_022970638.1:0-274 GCF_012274545.1 Fukomys damarensis
ACTGCTTTTCCATCCTGGGCTCTGACTCAGCACTGCGCTACCGTCCACTATCACACTGTATAGCAAGCGAGTATCAGCTTAGCTGTGACCATGTCCACCAGACACATGAGCTACTTCCTGATTTGTTCATGGTGAGGAATGTTCGGAATGCAAAGTCCAGTCCTATCTGTGAAAGTGAACAACTGGACATTTGTAAATGGAGGACTTATTGTTGTTATTATCTTTATTATAAAAGGAGAGAGAGAGAGAAACACAGAGAGAGCATCAAGGGACA
>NW_022970639.1:0-804 GCF_012274545.1 Fukomys damarensis
TTTCAAGTGCTGAGCCATACAACGATACGTCTGTCAGATTAATCCGGTCAGGAGAGAGAGCAGCTGTTAGCAGTTTCCCAGAGGTGAGGTTAACACTTGTTCTAGGGATGCAAGAGGAAAATGGAGTATATGTTCACTAGTGTAGAACGCTGGTACACTCAGCAAAACTCCTTTTATCTTGGCACTGAAGCCTGAAGATTGGCTTCTGCCTTTCCGCTCAAGGCAAGAGTGCAGTTCCCTCCACCAAGGATAAAGGTTAGTGGAGAGGAACATATGAGGACACAAAAGCTAGCCCCGTCTGCAGGGCAGTCATTTAGCAGCCACCGAATAATCCAGGAGCAACAAAGGGAGCTTCTCTGTTATCCTCTTTTCTGTGACAAATTTCAGAGACCAGAATGGACAGAGTCTAGACAATCCAAACTGTATCTCCTGAATATTTTGAGACACAGAAAAGGCCAGTTAAATCCCTTATCAGAACCACATAACCCAGTAACAGTCTGCAAACAGAAGAATCATTTCTTTTTGGAATGGCTGTATCTCTGAGCTGTACAGCCATGGCCTTTTAAGGACTTTCAGGAAAGTTTGCTGACAGTCATCCATGTATACATCCATCCACCAAGTAGTTAAATAGTGCCTGCTATGTGCAGTGCCTTAATCTGGAACTGAGAGTCCATGCACTCCTTTAGGGAGCTCCGATTCCAGGGGAAAATGACAGTAAATAAAATACTTCGGCGGGTAGAAAGTATCTGGGGACTGAGGTAAAGAAACAGAATAAGGAGCAAAGGGTGAGGAAGGGAACGGCAC
>NW_022970640.1:0-260 GCF_012274545.1 Fukomys damarensis
TATCTACAAAAAATTGTTTAGTATTTCTGTCTGACGAAAGCCAATTTCACAGCCTGGACTCAGGAAGTGCTGACAGCAGGCAAATGTTTACATGACTGAGTCAGGTGATGGGATTAAGAGTAGCTGCTTTTATGCTGTTTTGCAAAATGAGCCTAGGGCAGTTCAGTACCTTGTGCAAGGCCTCCACAGTTACCTCACTGCACAACCTGTTTCTCTGTGCCCAGACTAACAATGGAGGAGATGTGTTCTTTCCTACTGAA
>NW_022970641.1:0-492 GCF_012274545.1 Fukomys damarensis
AAGCCCTCTGCAAAGTACGTTTGTGCTCCAACGTCAAACTGAACCTATCCCCGAGTATACAGAAGTCTGGAGGCTTCTGTGCACTCTGAGGTGCTAGGCGCTCTATTAGGCCTGAAGGGCTTCTCTGCTAAAAGTGCCTCACAACAGTGTTTCAATCTCTGCCAGGTAGAGACCTACAAACAAAGAGGAATACAGTTGTGCTCCACATACGAGGTGGACTTCACAGGTAAACTCACAGAGTTGCAACACCTTCCTCTGTGGAGTCCTTCACATTCATGAAACTGACCACTTTCACTTCAAACGGCTAAGCGGTGAGAGAAGCTGTTTATGGAGGAAAACTGCACTTTAAACCGCAAAAGCCCTCTGCAAATTGCATTTGTCTTCTAATGTCAAACTGAACCTATCCCCAAGTATACAGATTTCTGGAGGCTTGTGTGCACTCAGAGCTGCTAAAGACTCTCTTAGCCCTGAAGTGCTTCTCTGCTAAAAGTG
>NW_022970642.1:0-655 GCF_012274545.1 Fukomys damarensis
TTCTTGAGTTGGACACTCTCCTGGGCTTAACACATCAACGTAAGTGAGACTAACATAAAAAAGTAAAAGAAATAAATGTGTCCAAAATTTGATGAAGAATTTTAAAAGTAAGCTCTTTTCATATCGAAGCCATACAACTGAATGCACTTCCTCCAATAGTCTGTTTATATATTTACCAATCACAAAAGCTGGCATCTGTATGCATGTACAACAAGCAAATGACTATGACTGGCTTCAAGCCTATATATTTATAACCAAATACCTTGAACACACCTAGGCATATAGTGCCCATTGCTACAGATGCTGCATAGGGTATCTTTCTCCAAACATAAATATACCGTATAATCTTGCAGCCACTGCCGACTGTACCTCCCCCATTCTCTGCTTTGTACATTGCTTAGTCAAACTGGAGTCAACAATCATCACATGATTGTTAGTGTAGTCATTAAAAGTAAAAGGCTTCTGAAAACTAAACATGAATCAGAAATCTAGGATAGGAGCCTACATAGGCCGACCTCCCAGATCTACTTTATTTGAAGAAGAAACTTCTTTACCTTTAAATCTGCTTTTGCAAGAACAATACAAGTCTCTGGCTAGTAGCACTTTATGTCAAACTCCCAATATTTTCATTGGCAATATGGCAAGAGAGAACAGG
>NW_022970643.1:0-227 GCF_012274545.1 Fukomys damarensis
TGCTTACGTCAGATATGGAGAGCCTGGGCAAGATCTGAGGAGGGAGGGCTGCAATGAGCTGACGGTTTTAGGAGCAATTCCACTGAAACATTGAGGATAGAATAGGAGATCGTTGCCCAGTCCGGCAGGCCAATATGAAGTCAATCCAAGGTGAATAAGCAAACAACAAGAGAAAGGTGCACAACATCAAAATGACATTGTCCCTTCAGGGCGCAGATTGTCAGCAT
>NW_022970644.1:0-200 GCF_012274545.1 Fukomys damarensis
CAGTCTAGAATTCCATATCAAACAATGCTTTCCTTTCCAATGAAGAGAAACTGGAATAAAAGACAAATTGAAAACCTTTGCAAATTAAGGAAATGAAGAAATTTATTTATTTATTTATTTGTTTGTTTATTTATTTATTTATTTATTGGAAATGAAGAATTTATGCCATCAGCTCCAAGTTAAAAGAATGACTATAATGA
>NW_022970645.1:0-388 GCF_012274545.1 Fukomys damarensis
TGCATATAAATGGTAGTGTAATAACCATTGATCCTACAATGAGAATAACCAGGTCATTGATGGTGGTATCTGAACTGGACAGCTTAAGTAAGGCAGAGAGGTCACAGAAAAAGTGGTGGAGCGTGTTTTCTCCAGAGAAAGAGAGACGGGCTAGGAGGAGAGTGTGTACAAGGGAACCAGCACAGGACAAGACCCAGGATACAATTACTAGCAGGAAACAAAGTCCTTGACTCATGATTCTGGTGTAGTGCAGGTGATGACATATGGCCACGTATCTGTCATAGGCCATTGAAGTGAGAAGAAAACTGTCAAGATCTGCAAAAAATAAGAAAAAATATACCTGAGAAATGCACCCAGCATAAGAGATGAATTGACTCTGTGTCAGCAT
>NW_022970646.1:0-402 GCF_012274545.1 Fukomys damarensis
GCAAAACTAGCTTTAAAAATTGATGGAGCCAGGGATTTAGTTCAGTGGTCCTCCTGCCCACCTTGCAAGCACAAGGACCCAAGTTATGTCTCCGGTACCAAAAAAAACAAAAACAAAAAACAAAAAAAAACCCAAACAAAACAAAAAACAAACAAAAAAAACCTGATGGAGAAATAAGGAATTTTTATGAGAAAGAGCACTTTAAGAAATTTATGACCACCAAAAAAATCTCCAAAAAGTCTTAAGGAAATCCTGGAAAGAAACAATAAAGTCAATTATGTGTAATAGAATTAATACACCAGGCAGGGTGAGCAGTTGTAGAAGGGGAAAAAAGGAAATCAACAAGAAAACAATGCAATGACAGGAATAAGTTAATACCTTTCACTAATAACTTTAAATGTG
>NW_022970647.1:0-230 GCF_012274545.1 Fukomys damarensis
TCCCTGAACATATTTAAATTGCTTCTTGCTCTTGTAGTCTTATCTTATTCTTTTTTTTCATTAGAGAATACTTTATTACTTTCTGTAATCAAACCCACGGAGATATGACCTTACATATTTAATATAGTGCGTTACCCCTGTACACATGGGAAAAAAATAAAATTAAATTAAATTAACATTTCTAGACCAATATGGCTGTCAATTTCTGTACAATGCCAACTCAACACAGT
>NW_022970648.1:0-221 GCF_012274545.1 Fukomys damarensis
AGGCAAAGTCACAACAGATCCAAAAGAAATACAGAAGATCATTAATACCTACTTTGAGAACCTCTACTCCAATAAAATGGAAAACACAAAAGAAATGGACAGATTTTTTTTATTTTTTTGGTTTTTTTTCTTTTTATTGAGTTTATTGGTACAATCTTGGTATACAATACAATTACATTCATCATTGGGATTCTGTACCTTTACATAATAGGTCTTGATTC
>NW_022970649.1:0-211 GCF_012274545.1 Fukomys damarensis
AAAAGTTTTAAGTACTGCTACATAAATACAGTTTGTTATAAATTTTGTTTCTATAATGATAATGACATATTTCTAATTTCCTTTTCAAAACACCTAAGTTTACTTCTCAACTTGATTACAATCATAACAAACATTTAACTCATAAAACGCCTCAGTCAGACTTCCATATCACTCTGTTTAATATTCATAGATTCAATTAAAACTAATAAAA
>NW_022970650.1:0-350 GCF_012274545.1 Fukomys damarensis
CAAGGGATGGAACTCAGGTCCTTGTGCTTGCAAGGCAGACGGCAGAACCTCTGAGCTAAATCCCCAGCCCTAGGGGGGAAATTTTATGCATGGGACAAAATGTGATTTCTTACTGGTGATCGAGACTACCTCTGGGTTCCTACTAAGGGAACTGCAGAGCTTCTGAGCCTTTCTCAGGCAGAAGCACTTGGGTTAGAGAGTGCCTGATGTAGTGTAATCTCCAGATGAATAGTCTTGGCTGTAAAGAAGATATTTGAGGGCTGGGGATTTAGCTCTATGATTCCACCACCTGCCTTGCAAGTGCAAGGTCCTGAGTTTGATCCTAGGTACCAAAAAAAAAAAAAAAAAAA
>NW_022970651.1:0-880 GCF_012274545.1 Fukomys damarensis
CCTGGAATAGGTGTCTTCAGCACTTCCGGTCAGCCTTGTCCTGAAACACTTGGTTTAGGAGTCACCACCTCTCCAGAATATCCCTGTCTTTCCTTCTGGGTGAACTCATCTGCACAGTATCATGATAATAATGTCCCATAGCTCATTATTGTTTCCAATGTCATTTCTAGTATGCAGTCAGAGTTTGAGTTCCTCTGCTTTATTTTGGCCATGCCCAGCAAAAACAAAGTCCTTCATATCTAGAATGAAAACTACCATGGCATAAGACATACTATTTCTTGTTAGAGTAGACAGTCTTAATAAAGAAATTGAGGCTCAGAGACATTGAGCGATGGGTTTAAAGCGTTCAGCTAATTAGGGGCAGAGGTCTTCATGCATTTCAGAGGCACTGGGAGATGTTAATGATATCCACCAGGCAAATTCAGTTCTATTCCATCAGTGAGCAGTTTCCACTTTAGAATTTAGGCCCGTTCAGAAGGTCAGGATGCAAAGTAGCCAGGCTTCAAAGCACAGCTACAAAATATATTTGAGAAGAGGATCTACTCTGACCCCAAACCAACAGTCCCAATCTATTTTGTTTATCAGACTGGCAAAGATAAAAACTCTTGGAAAATGCCACAATAGTCAGGTAAAAAGTAGATATCAGTGAAGTTTTAGTATCTTCATCAGTGCCTGGTCTATTGAAAGTTCCCAAAATCTCTTACTTCTAATGTCTACATATTTTGTTTTTATAGCTCTTTTAGGCTTTTTATAAAGAAGTTTTTACTCATTTCAAATTTGGAACTGTCTATAGATTCTTAAAAACATTTTATATATATTTAACATATGTATTTTACTATACGTTTATATATGAATACATCTGTCATATTTAGTGCTTTTT
>NW_022970652.1:0-254 GCF_012274545.1 Fukomys damarensis
TTCCCCGGTAAACAGCATCTCTCGCCTCTTAGCCGTTTAAAGCGAAAGCGGTCAGTTTCATGCGTGTGAAGTACTCCACAGAGGAAGGTGCTGCAATTCTGTGATTTTCCCAGTATTTCCACCACCTATGTGGAGTACAAATGTATTCCTTTTTGTGTGTAGGTCTCTGCCTGGAAGAGATTGAGACACTATTGTGAGGCACTTTTAGCACAGAAGACCTTCCGTCCTAAGAGAGTGCCTAGCAGCTCTGAGTG
>NW_022970653.1:0-268 GCF_012274545.1 Fukomys damarensis
CCCAACAGAAGTGATTGTGTCAGGGATGTGGCACAAAGGAGACACTGGCCCGGTGTGGGCAGGAACCTTCTTCTCTGTGGCCATTCTGTGAATGCTGACTTCTTAAGAAGGAGGGGGCTGGGAAGAAGGGATATGATCTGCCTGGGTGAGAGTAGGCAGCGGGGTGGGAAATGAGGGGAGAATACTGCGGTACACTTGTAATGATTATGAGAAATTCACTGCCCAGGAGCTTCAGGACCAGGCTAACCTGGCCCGGTTATTGTCACCT
>NW_022970654.1:0-248 GCF_012274545.1 Fukomys damarensis
TTTCTCAGATGACATTTGGCTTTACCTGAACTAGCAGGAGGAACAGCACCTGAGATGTGTTCTTCCAGACTTGATGCACTAGAGCTCCTTCTGTTGTCTTAGGAATTGTTTAAAAGAAGTGCCCAGCATTCTGCGGTGTCCAGACTCCTCTCACTTTAGTTCTTTTATTGCATGTAGCTTTTCTTTTCCTTTCACTAAAGAATATATTCCTAGGCCTGGCTCACAAGTGCCAGATCATGAGTCTGATC
>NW_022970655.1:0-530 GCF_012274545.1 Fukomys damarensis
CTCCCTTAGGCCTGAAGGGCTTCTCTGCTAAACATGCCTCACAACTGTGCTTGATTCTCTGTCAGTCAGAGAGCTTCAAACCAAAAGGAATACAGTTGTAGTCCACATAAGTTGTGGACTTCACTGGTAAACTCACAGAGTAGCAGCACCTTTCTCTGTGGAGTACTTCACATTCCTGAAACTGACCGCTTTCGCTTTAAATGGCTAAGCGGCGAGAGAAGCTGTTTCCCATGGAAAACTGCACTTTAAACCGCAGAAACACTCTGAAAAGTGCGTTTATGTTCTAATGTCAAACTGAACCTATCCCCTTGTATACACAGTTCTGTAGGCTTATCGGCACTCAGAGCTGCTAGGCCCTCCCTTAGGCCTAAAGGGCTTCTCTGCTATAAGTGCCTCAAAACAGTCTTTCAATCTCTGCAAGGCAGAGAACTACAAACAAAAAGCAATACCGTTGTTCTCCACATAAGATGTGGACTTCAGTGGTAAACTCACAGACTTGCAGCACCTTCCTCTGTGGAGTACTTCACATT
>NW_022970656.1:0-1128 GCF_012274545.1 Fukomys damarensis
CCAGGAAGCCTGGTTTCCACTCATCTCACCACTGTCTTGCTATGACCTTGGGCAGGTCCTTCATCATCCAGGTTTCTCCTTCTGTAATACAGCTGTACCTCAGTTCATGAAAGCTTTTGCTTGCAAATTGTTTGGGTTGGGGCTGTGCCAGTATTCCTGTTCTGCTTCTCCGGAAGCTTCTGGAGTTACCAGCTGCTCACGAGGTCTGCTCGACCAATCCCAGGACCTCAGGTGTGAGTGATGCTGCCTGACACACTCCTGTTGCCAACAACCAGAGAATGTCCGAGCCAAAGGACCTAGAAGTGACTGCCTATGTTGCCCACTGCATAGATGGAGAAACATAGGCCTCAGAGGAACAGTGGTCACATAGTAGTCAAGGCAGAGCCAGGGTGGACACAGGGTTTGCATGGGACTGCAGAAGAGAAAGCAGTGTAGGGGCTTGGGCAGGACAGCTCTCCCTTCTGTGGACAGGATTCAAGTTGGGATTTCAGCTGGAGAGATGCAGGGGAGGGGAAGAGGCTTCTGCTAATTCAGTTCCTATTCTCACTGAGACCCCTGCTGGTTTTGTCCCATTAGGGGGTCTGGGGCTCTGTACTTTACCTCTTGGTTTCATGCCCAGCTTTGCTGGACTGGGGAAGAGAAAGGGAGGGAGGCACAGCAGCCAGGGCAGCCACCATGAACACTTACAGTCAGAGAGCTGTGGTGACCTCTACAACAGCCAGCCACATGCCCAGCTAGTGTCTGCTGTCCACCAGCAATGAGAACGCACCCTCACTTGGAGCAGCACTTCCTTTTGGGAGACAGCTCAGCCCAAGGAAGAGACTGTTTTCTCCAAGCTGCAGAGGACTACTTAGAGAAGGTGGATTCTCTACTGGGTGTCTCCTGGCCCTGCAGAAATTGGGAGGCAGATAGGGCCCAACCCTCCTTGTGTCCTGATTCGTTGTCAGGTTATGTGGCCACTTCCCAGAATAAAGGCTCCTCACCAGAGCTTTCAGTGTATGGAATCCAACCCTCAGAAAATGCATGTCGGAAGATATGGCCTAAGTAGGATAGTGTCTGCTCTGTTCTGCCAATGTGTTAGAGCTGGGTGTGCGATCAGATTCCAGGCCTTGGGTCCTATTTCCCCTC
>NW_022970657.1:0-242 GCF_012274545.1 Fukomys damarensis
CAAAATCTGCCTTCTAACAAGACATCAGGTAACTGGTGCAATACATTTTTGGAAGCATTACTAAAGATACCAATTTCAAGAAAGTTAAGTTTGAAAGAGACTAAAGTAATGAAATAAAGGCAGATATACAATTCATGAATTTAATGTTATTATTAAACAGACTAAATGCATGGAAAACAAGAACTGACAATGTTTAAAACACTGCATGGGGTTTAAATATAACATCAAAACAAACATTACCA
>NW_022970658.1:0-358 GCF_012274545.1 Fukomys damarensis
CCTTTGTGTTTTATTTTACAATGTATTTGTAATTTAGTTTTGTTAGATTCTTTAACAAGAACTGCAGTTTTAATTTTGTTTGTTTTTTTCTATTTTTTTGAGACAGGGTAGCTCTTTGTAGTTCAAGTTGGTCTTGAATTAATGGCACAGCTTCTGCCTCAGCCTCCCAAGTGCTGGGACTATCAAGGTGTACTATTATGCCAGGATTGTTTTGTAATTTCTTATGTATTCATTTTAGATCACAAGTAAAAATTCCAGATATTCACACATACCATGCGATATTTTGATACATTTATACACTGTAATGTCAAATGGGCAAATTGTATTTATGTCCTTAAATATTTATTATATATTTATA
>NW_022970659.1:0-227 GCF_012274545.1 Fukomys damarensis
TACTCACTGCTGCTGACTGATTGAGGCCTGGGGGTGGAGGCAGCTGGGGCCAGCTATGATCCACCAGGGCCCGGAAACCTCACCCTATGGGCCCCATCCGGAGAGAGCCCCGTCTAGAAGTTTAGGGTTTTCCCCAGTTAGAACCGAACGTCTTGAATCCGGGCCTGGCCACTGCAGCACCTGCGCTGAGTCTCCTCCCTTACAGCCCCCTCGAGGCTCCTCTGGGG
>NW_022970660.1:0-206 GCF_012274545.1 Fukomys damarensis
CCAAAATGAGCCCAGAGCTCTAGTACAGTGGTGTTCAGAATCACCTGGGGTAACACAGATTGCCGGCCCCACCCCCGAGGAGTTTCTGATCAGCAGGCCTGGGTTGGAGAGGCTGAGAATGTGCAGTTCCAACAGCCCCTAGTTGATGCTGACTGATAATTCCTGCCAAAGGGAATAGAAAGACTTCTGTGTTCCTATGACTGGGG
>NW_022970661.1:0-286 GCF_012274545.1 Fukomys damarensis
TAGCCCTCCCATCAGCCTTTCTCCAACGAAAAGTTTACCCAGCTGAGCTTGTAGAACAAATTCCAGGCTCTGCTGCTGGCTTCCACCCGGGTGGAATCTCTGTAAACAAGCAAAAGAACAAAGTGCCGCTGAGCCTGTCACGCATGCTCACTAGGCCTAACTGCCTCTGCGCATGCGTCGTACGCTGCGCATGCGCGCCAGGCTTAACTGCCACTGCGCATGCGTGGGGCCCGGGCCCTTCTCCCGCCTGCAGGATGTGATCACACTGCAGGAGAAGCTGTCAGGT
>NW_022970662.1:0-219 GCF_012274545.1 Fukomys damarensis
TTAAAGTAAGAGCTTTTAATATTAGTACACTTTGGAAAGATACTTCTCAAACAGTTTTTAAAATCTTTTTTGTTCTTATTTTATGAAAAAAACCCACAAATTTTCATAGCCAAATAAGAAAATAAGAGTAGTTTTTACATTGTATATCATCTTCAAAGTAGCTACTCAGTACAAGACATATACAAAAAAGATTCTCACAAAGAAGCATAATATATTTTC
>NW_022970663.1:0-364 GCF_012274545.1 Fukomys damarensis
GTGTCGTGCTCCCCTGTCCTAACCCTAACCCTAACCCACCACCTGATTCCTACCTTCCCAGAGTGCGGTTCTCCACCCAATTCACTCTGGCTGAGCCTAAGGTCAAATCTCATGCTGATACTCACTAGGAAAGCCGACCACCGATACCCAGGTGCAGAAACTGCGAGGCTTTCACTCACCTGAATCCTCATCCTAACCCTCACCCTGAGCCTGACCCTGGGGAGAGGGACTTACCTTCCTACGTCATTCCGAACACTGAAGGTCACGTGAACAGGGGCCCCCCGCCCCATGAAGTGTAGACGACGCGACACGGGGACTGGAATGGGGAGCCTGTCCCGTCACCATCATCGAGCTCTCACCCTAC
>NW_022970664.1:0-276 GCF_012274545.1 Fukomys damarensis
TGGATAAAGCTTCACACCAAGAAGCTCACAAAAGACTTTCTGAAATCCCCCCCACACCGATTTCAATTTGAAAATGGAAACCTCAGTTTGAATAGAAATATCCAGAACTTCTGCAAATGTTTGATATCCATTGAATGTGATTGAATGCCAATAAACAGTATTAACGCAGTTCTTGTGATTTTAGGCATGTTTCCTCATTTCTCATTGCTCTGAGTTTATCCACGCCAAATCAAGGATAAACTGCAGTACAAAGATCAAAAGGGAAGATGGGTTTCA
>NW_022970665.1:0-927 GCF_012274545.1 Fukomys damarensis
GGGGGGGGGTGTACCGGGGATTGAACTTGGGTCCTTGCGCTTGCAAAGCAGGCCACCAAACCACTGAGCTAAATCCCCAGCCCTATGACATATTTTTAAATAGGAAAAGGTTTTCAAGAATGTCAGAATAACATGAAAACCATTTAAGAATCTATGATGAGCTCTTCCCCCTTTAATGAACCTATAAATGTAGAAATCTGAGTGTTAAATGTGATCATTTCAAATGTTTTTGATAGCTAGATGCAGAAAATCACCTAAGAAAATCACTGTATTAAGAATACCTAAGTCTGATCTAGGCATTGAGAGTACAACTTCAATGCTAGCACAGAAATATAATGAATTTAGAAACCAGAAAAGAATAGATTATGTTAGACTTGCCTAAAGAAAGGTGTCAGCAGAAATGAGTTGACCTGAAACATTTTTAAAGACGTGGTTTTGAGAATATGAACTTTTGTCACCACTATCAAAGGACTCTGAAGGATCATTCTCAGAAAGACGTCATTCTCTGAACCCTTCTGTGTCACTAAGTATATCACTTGGAACTCCTATGGCTTTGATTTTCTGCCCCATCTGCCCTTCCATCCTTCTAGGCTCCATCCTTCTCGGCCTTGCTCTAAGCTTCTAAGACTGTATGTCAGACCTTGGGATGGGGGGGTACCAACAGAAGGCTGGAGGGCAAAACAGAAGGTCAGGCTATTTCCCTCTACCAAAAGCCACAGCTTGGAGCAGGTGGACTATCTTTCAAGACAGGCTTTCCGCACACTATGACTCCTTGGCCTTTCATATCAAGTATTGGAAATGCTTGCCATTGTGTTGAGGCAACATGAGTTGTTTTTCATCTTATCAACATTCCTACACCTTGACTAAACTTGTGCTAGCTTTTATTGCTGGGCCAATAATGAACTTCAAAATTTCAGCCAATGGTCT
>NW_022970666.1:0-299 GCF_012274545.1 Fukomys damarensis
GTGGGAGCAAGTGGGCTGTGTGCCAGGATGTGCTTGAAGGGCCTCTACTGGCATCCAGAACACAAAGCAAACAGCCAGCTAGACCATGACTGAACAGCAAAAGAGAAGATAGGTTCCAAATTGGGGACAGGCACAGAACACACCAAAGGTAGTCAATATGGATGAGTGTGTCAGTGGTGGGACCATCCTGCCTTTACACAATGTCCAGAGTCCTATTCTCATACAGGCTATGACTTTGAGAGACTAGTGTGTTTACAGCAGGGAGGGCTGCCACCAAAGCCAAGTGAGAATCCCCACTC
>NW_022970667.1:0-1108 GCF_012274545.1 Fukomys damarensis
GGTCTCACTATGTAGTTGAGACTGACCTGGAACTCACAATGTAGCCCAGGCTGGTTTCGAACTTGCAGCGATCCTCCTGCCTCAGCCTCCTGAGTGCTGGGAATATAGGCGTGTGCCACCACACCTGGCTCCCAGTTCTTTTGTATTCTTTGAGACAGTCTCACTAAATTGCCCAGGATGAGTTTGTACTTGCAATCCTCCTGCTTTAGCCTCCCAGAGTGATAAGATGATTGGCACACACCACCACACCCAGTCATGGAAGCCCTTCAGGCTGGGGAAGCATGGACTCAGACCTGAGGCCTGGGTGAGTTACACTCCATGGCCTGAATGTATTCAGAAATCAGGCTCTGTGTTGGGGGACAGTGAGTCTGGAAAGCTGGGTGGGTTCAGCTTGGGCTCCATCCACCTTCACAGACCCCTCGTACTTTGCTGAGAAATCCATACTCTTTGGGAGCAAAGAGCTCTCGTCTGGGTTTAGCACAAACTCACTTAGCTGCATAGCCATCCTGTCCTGCTCTAACAAGACGCTGTTCACAGGCCCTGTTCTTTGCCTTCGGTGTGTCACGTTATTTATTGCAGAAATGTACTGGCTCGGTTGTGGGGTGCTTCCCAGCCCGTCTGTGTGTCTGATGTGACAGTCTGCATGCCTGCCATTTGCCTCTCTGAAAGTTGAAAAGTTCCAAATTCTGAAACTCATCTGGCCTCTAGGGTCTCCTCTGTGAGCAGTGGGGAGTCCCGGAGACCCTTGGGATGTAGGCTTTGTTGGGGGGGATGGAGTATTGAGAGAATGCGAGTGGGCACCCTGAGGAGGCTGGGGCCACAGGCATGAAAAAAGGAGTGGGTCAGGGATATGTTCAGGGCAGAAGGAACCACATTTGGACTGTTGTGTGTCCAGAAAAGCCCAAAGAGGACAGGGAGAAAAGGGGGTGCAAGAAAAGGTATTGGATCTGTGACTGGGTTTTAACATAAAAAATTCAGAAGGCATGGTATATTTTAACCGTTCAAGGATAGAAGGAAGAGTCCCAAGCCGGGTGTGGTAGTGCACGCCTGTAATCCCAGGACTCGGGAGGCTGAGGCAGGAGGATCACTGTGAGTTCGAGACCAGCCT
>NW_022970668.1:0-250 GCF_012274545.1 Fukomys damarensis
CCCAACCTGGCCCTGCCGCTCTGCCGTTCCCTCCGGCGGCCTCCTCAACCTGGCTCTGTCAGCCGCAGTCACACACACGTTCCCAGTGCGCACGCTTTTGGTCCACAGAAGCTCGTGCAGTGTTGGAGAGCCCTCGTCTGTTTAGGGGACCTATTTGGTCACCCTTGTGACCTTAATCTCTGCATGCTCTTTGCCACTCCCCCATTCAAAACGCGGACGGAAACCTACTGCCTTTGCTCTTGATGTGAGC
>NW_022970669.1:0-237 GCF_012274545.1 Fukomys damarensis
GAGATTTGTTTTCATCAGATAAGGTGAGGTGACAGTCACAGAATGGCTGCCTTTGAACTGGAGTTTTATTATTCATACTTCCCTAAAGAAAGAGGCAACCATGCCGCACCACAGCGGGCCATGTGGGGCAGCAGCAGAGTCAGTCAGGAGTGAGAGGATAGAGGAAGACAAAATCGGAAGCCTACAATCAAGGTCCGTGGGAGAGGCGTGTGACTCAGGGCCGCCATTGCACAGCAG
>NW_022970670.1:0-203 GCF_012274545.1 Fukomys damarensis
TGAAATTGCACTGACATGGAAGTTTTTTTTTCTTGTCTTTAAAGTGATAGGTATTAAAGTGCTACACCAATTTTTTACTATAACATGAACCTTAATCTGGTGAATCTTTATGTAACTTGGTCTATTCTTTGTGTTTAACAGACATTCATGTATTAAACAACTTTTTTCCTTTCTTTTTCTATCCATTAGCCCATGAAAATTAA
>NW_022970671.1:0-492 GCF_012274545.1 Fukomys damarensis
TTTCTGTTTTTTGTTTTAATCAAGGGAACAATTTCTGTTTATGCAAATCTCTTTAATAATAGTAATATTATTATTACTGTCATCAGCGTGGCCTCAGGCAGCATCTTGCTAAATTGGAGAGTAGCTGAGCTTACAGTTTTCCAAAGCCTGAGTGTCATCAGGCTCCACGAGGAGAGGAGAGGGAAGCCCATTTCCTCCAGAAAGTCACAGCCAGAAGGTGCCAGTGGCAGGTGGGAAGTGGTACCTGGGAATGATGCTCTCATTAGATATCTGGGAAACAACCCTCCCTCCCGGGCTGTCTCTCCTGCATCTCAGGCCATGGCCAGGGCTGGACAGGCCTAACCATGGGGCACTGCCTTCGCCAGCACCCCTTGCCCACAGTTGAAAGGGGAGGCAGACAGGGCTGTGGGGGCCCTCATCTGACTTGGCTGGGGCAAGCAAGGCACCTTCCCTGCCACAAAATTTAAGGATGTTCCAAAAGTGTCACTAGTC
>NW_022970672.1:0-201 GCF_012274545.1 Fukomys damarensis
CAGGGTATATAAAATTCTGCAAACTATTTCTCGCTTAACATTATATCAAAAGCAATTTAGGACCGAGGATGTATTTCAGTTTTAGAGCACTTGCCTAGCATACATGAGCCCTTAGGTTTGATATCTAATAAAATATAAACACACTCACCTTTTTTTTTAAAGTAATTTGCCTGTGTTTGTGTCCGTTATTTTTTTTGCTTC
>NW_022970673.1:0-421 GCF_012274545.1 Fukomys damarensis
GAAGCCCTATCCTGGGTATGGGTGGTACCAATCAATATGCTTGTTTCCTGGCTGGAATATATTATGAAGGGACAGAGAAAAGACAGGTTTCCTGCTTCCTGCCTGCCTCACCATGGACTTTTCTCCTCAGCCATGCCCCCCTGCCATACCACCCTGCCTTGAATCCAGTTGACTATGGACTGAACCCTTTGCACACTGTGAGCTGAAACAAACCTTTCCTCCTTGGGTATCAAGTATTTTGTCTCAGCAATGAGAAAAGTAGATAAGACAATTAATATTCTAGGTAATTTACATTCAAAATAAATTGAAGGTAATATTTTATAAGTTGTCATGAAATTGAAATCTACACACACAAAAATTATTCCTCCTTGAAACATAGTGGTACAGTGTGTTTTAGGGAATGTATGTACTCACACAATCA
>NW_022970674.1:0-217 GCF_012274545.1 Fukomys damarensis
ACAGAATCGGGAGGGAGGGGCCATCGCCTAGGGTTAGAGCTACATTTCGGTGCTGGAACGGATGCCCCATTGGGATCCCCGTGTAGTGAAGTGTGTGACGGAGGGTAAATCTTCGTGTTCATTGGACCCTGATTTTTAGGAATGATGTAGGAAAGTGAGTCCCTCCTGGAGGCTGCGGGATAGGGTTAGGGTTAGGCAGAGGATTCCGGAGAAGGAT
>NW_022970675.1:0-210 GCF_012274545.1 Fukomys damarensis
GTCCTTCTCTCTCCCTGTTCCCCGCGCATAAGCAGTTTTGCTCCACCACCACCACCAGAGGCGTAGAGCATCGCTGCTGCCCACTCCTGGATTGGAAACTCCAGGACAGAAAGCTAAAATAAGCCTTTTCCCTTTTATAAACAAATCGCCGCAGGCATTTCACTGTTGCGATGCAAAGATGACTAATATTGCAATGTACAATTTGCAGAT
>NW_022970676.1:0-339 GCF_012274545.1 Fukomys damarensis
TAAGACCAGGTCTCAAACAAACAATTTTCTTTCAAAGCATCTTTAAAATGTATACAATCATACATATTAGATTTGAAAAATATCAAAGATCTTTGGTTTACAGACGGTGAATCTGAAGTGAATGTGAAATGACTTGCTCAGTGTGAAAACTTTTCCAGGTTGACAGACTGGTAAGAGAACTTAAAAGACATCTAAGAAATTAATATTACTCTATCACCAGATTGTGATTTAAAAAATAACCCCAAGTAGCCCTAATCTCTAAAAAATGGGAATAAATGGAGGTGGCTGGCTGCCAAACCCAAAACATACACAGAGTGTAGAATACTGGAAATCCTCCTG
>NW_022970677.1:0-2099 GCF_012274545.1 Fukomys damarensis
TGTGATAAATGATGAGTGCTTTAGACTCCAGTTGGTCAGGGATAGTTGTTTGTCCCCTGAATTTGCCATCCCTGCCGTAGAAAAGTACAGTGACCCCTCCAGATCTGCAGGTCCTGCATCTTCACTTCAGTCATCTGCAGGTCAAAAATATTGCATGTGCATTGAACGTGTACAGACTTTTTCTATCATTATTCCCTAAACAGTACAACATGACAACTATTTATGTAACATTTAGAGTGTACAAAGTATTACAGGTAACCTGGAAATGATTTAGGGAAACAGGAGGATGAGTGTAGTTTGTATATGAATAGTACATCATTTTATGTGAGTGACTTAAACATCCTCAGATTTTGGTATCTAGCAGGGCAGGCTGCAGGGGTCTTCAAACCAGTGCCACCATACAGATACCAATGAAGGACCACCAGTATGTTGTATCTCTGTGATCTGCGCACCAAGACATGTTTTATCTTCTAAATGGTATTTGCAGTAAGTTCCAAGAAGCCTATGTGGCAATGAGTTTTCAGTTGCGCCAGAACATCAATCTTTACATTTCCCTCAAGAAACTACTTTTTATAACAGATCCAATACTGCTTTTTTAAGGTGACAAGCAACATTGTTGAAATACGGTGGAAGCCTATTCAACCTTTAACTTGTCTAAAAATAATTACTGTGCAAAAGTAAAAATAAAAATGTGTTCTATCTTTGACTTTTATATCTTTGCTAACTTAAATGCTCAGCATCACATGATGGCATTGTTCATTAACCAACATGACTCTGGATGGTAACCATTCTTCAAAATGTATCTGTGGAGCCAGGGATTTGGCTCAGTGGTTCTGCCACCTGCCATGCAAGCGCAAGGACCTGAGTTTGATCCCCAGTACCCCCAAAAAATGTTTATCAAAATGTATCTGTGGTTTTCCAAGAAAGCTGAAACATTTTTGCTATCCTTGGCATTGTTAGCTCTGCTGTAGCTGATAAATAAGTTTCTGCTTAGAAACAGCATTGCCACCAAGCAGCCCTGTTTCACCGGGAATCCCACAATTGTGATTTTGAAGCCCACAAGGAAAACTGTGCTTTGTGGACATCAAAGAAGCCTGTGATATGCTATCTCGCAAAGCCATAAAACCTTCATCTGAAGGCGATGGAATATCAGATCACTGTCCTGTCCTCAGCCCCAAACTCCTTGGCACAGTGCAAGTATTCAGGAATGCTGTCCATCCATTCCCCCAGGCGAGTTCCGCTCTGGACTGTAAGGACAACCTGCTGGGAGGTGTTCTCAGGGTCCTGGTGAATTCACTGAGTTGCGACCAGAGTACCACCTACCTGACTCACTGCTTTGCAACACTCCGAGCCCTCATTGCCAAGGTAAACATACGTGCTTGTTTCATTACTCTTAATTAAGAAGAAGATTCTCATCTATCCTTACTTCTCCCTTCAAGTGAACCAAACCCCATAGGCTGTATTAAGTGGCACAGCTTCAAATGTCTTCATTCTTCCTATGAAGAACATAGATGTAATGATTCAGTGAAAGTCATCATGGAGAGGACAGTCGGTTGTGTCCTTGAAATGTGGACCTAATAAGCAAAATGTAAAATGGCATCTCACTAAGTCTGTGACGCAAGAGCAAAAACAAATTGAGAGACTTTGCAGTGTTATCATTTCTCTTGAATGTCTTATCAGAGTGAGATTAAATCCTACGCATGACTCACATTAGAAAGTGTTGCAAAATATACACCTTGACTTAGTACAATTGACTTACATGTGTCATATGTCCTTTGGCCTATTAGTCTGGTTTTCAGTCTGAATATATGATAATTAACTTTGTAGGCTCTTATAAGGTAAATAAATGAATCTGATGGTAGAAAAATAAAAAGGGGGTTGGGGAAAGAAGGGGATTGAAATGTGTTATGTACATGTACCAATCCCTTATAGTGAATGTAATCATTATGTACCGCAGACATGTACTAATGAATGACCCCAAAAAGTTGGAAAAGCAAAAATAAATAGATAAATAAACATTTTTTAAAATATTTTATTCAATGCCAGAAGGTTTAGAAATTAATTCCTGCTAGCCAGAAAATGTACATTACCTCTGGGGG
>NW_022970678.1:0-708 GCF_012274545.1 Fukomys damarensis
GTTTTACAAACTTAGATTTACTTACTAAATTTGAGGGAAAGTAAGCATACCAATCTGATACCGTAACATGCCACAATTTGCCATATTATTTAATAAAAAATAAAGCTGTCCAGAGCCCATACAATACAGTATTTACGGAAATCCTAAATACAGTTCATCTTTTAGAAACCAGAACTGTAAAGGAATGTCAGGATAATCTATGATGCCTAGTTATCACACATAAAGAAGGTGAGTTCGGGGATTATTAACTAAGTCAGTTAGTGTTAAGTCCAGCTTCGAACCTGGCTCTTCTGGCTTCTATCCCAGAAGGTTTTCCATTTTTTTTGTTCATTTGTTTTGTTTTGTTGTTTTTGTTGCTGCTTTTTGGAGATGCTGGGATGTAATTCAGGGTCTCATGCATACTAAAGGAGTTTTATATAACCAAGGTATACCTCAGCCCCCCGACCCCACCGTGTTTCACAGTCCATGTTTCTGAATCAAAAGACATTTTGTGGGCCGGAGATTTAGCTCACTGGCACTGCACATGCCTCACGAGAGCAAGGTCCTGAGTTCAATCTCCAGTACCAGCGGGGGAAACAAAGGCATTCTGTGTATAGTATCCACAACAGCACAGTAAAAGAAAAGTAAGATATTATTTTTGTCATTGAGTTTATTGGTACTTTTTAAGTATACAGTACTGTTACATTTATTATTGGGATCTCATACAAA
>NW_022970679.1:0-202 GCF_012274545.1 Fukomys damarensis
CAATATAGGATTAAATTTGCCTATCAACAAATGCAGGAATGAAGTAGAGAGCAGTTCAGGGGCCAAGGACTCCACAAGCATGAGGGTGCAGGCCTGCATGGCACTGGGCCACATAAACCAGTGATCACTCACCTGAGAAGCATCGGCTCAGGGACTTCATGTCCAGGTCAAGGAGAAGATGAGGCAGATGCAGTAGAGTTCA
>NW_022970680.1:0-807 GCF_012274545.1 Fukomys damarensis
GGCATGGTGGCACACGCCTGTAATCCCAGCACTTGGGAGGCTGAGGCAGGAGGATTATCATAAATTGGAGGCAAGCCTGGGCTACATAATGTGCTCAAGTCCAGCCTGAACTACATAGCGAGACCCTGTCTCAAAACACAAACAAACAACAGCTGTACCTTTATTAAATCAACAGCTAGACTCCTACCGCAGCTGAAAACCCCACATTTATTATCTTATTTTCTAGCCTGTTATTGCCAACATTCCACAACTACCCTATCACAGGTTGTGCAACATAATAACATAACTTTGAAAAATTCTTCAATAATACAAGGTCAAAATAATAATACACCAAATTTAAATAATCCACATAGTTATAGATCTAATGAGAAATTAGTTTTCCAATTAACAGTTTTACATGTTAAAGTAAAAGGAATTGAAATCCAAAATCAAACTATCTCTGAAGAATTAAAATTAAAAAATTTTAAATCATAATTATAGTTACAGTTGCATCCAAGCCCAGTTCTCTGTGAATTACTTAGAACCATAAGTTTTGTTAAATTGACAGTAAATCTCTAATTTTTAAAAAGTATTTCAGAAATAATTTTTCAAAATTATACACTGCTTTAGCCCCTGACACAAAATTCAGAAAATGCTGGTTCCCAGCCAAAATGATGCTTATAAACCCAGAACTTAGGTTTGACAGGACCATGGGAGGCAGAAAGTTAGTGACATTTCAGTAAATAACAGTAGAAGAGAATAATCTTGCTGTTAATCTTAGATACTAGCTTATACTAGTGGTGTGGAATTTATGAGCTCATTTGGGAA
>NW_022970681.1:0-231 GCF_012274545.1 Fukomys damarensis
ACAGCTTCCCGCTTCTTTACGTGTAGCAGTATAAATTTATGAGAGCCTTTTCTTATCCCCTCAGTTAGCTTCACTTTGATAATCCATTTTACTCAGTGTTATCTAAAATCCTTTAAGTTTATGCTTGTGTTGCAAGAGTCCTCCCCCCAGTGAAAGCACAAAGAAGCGAATGAGAGTCACTGCCCACTTTTTCACATTTCTTCAGCTGGACTTTGATTCTAGTAGCCACAG
>NW_022970682.1:0-363 GCF_012274545.1 Fukomys damarensis
CCCCCCCAAATATAAAGACTGGGTTCAAAAGTGGGCATCTGAAATTAAAAGACACTTCTCAGAAAAACAAGTAAAAGCAGCAAGTAAATATGTGAAAAAAGATTCAATATCACTGGTCATTGGAGAGATGCAGATGAAAACAATGCTGATTTTACCTTACCTCAGATAGAATGGCTGCTATCAAGAAACCAACAATAACAAATGCTGGCAGGTTGTGTGGATAAAGGAACCCTTTTCCATTGTTGGTGGGAGTGCAGACTGGTGCAACCACTGTGTAAATTAATATGGAGATACCGCAACCAACTAGGATTAGAGGTCTCATTTGACCCAGCCATCCCTCTGCTGGGTATCTTTCCAAAAGAA
>NW_022970683.1:0-481 GCF_012274545.1 Fukomys damarensis
TAATCCTTGGCACATTTTGCAAACCATTATTTTTATGAGTGTACAATCTCCATAATAGTTGGCGTGAAAAAAACTTCTGGAAAGGAATACATTAAAAGTCAAATGTGATCTCTATTTTTATCATCTAAAAAGAGGAAGTGTTATGTATTTTATCTGGAAAAATTGAACATTAATTTTTGCTAATTCATTATGTGTCAAGGACTGGGCTGGACTGCTTATATCTATCGTCTCACCAATGCCCACAAGCTTTTGATGTTGCTATTATTTTGTGCTATCTGTAAATAAAGAAGCCAGGTTCAGAGAAAGTAAGGGACTATTCCAGGGTCTTAAACCTGAAAAATGGCAAAAGCAAGATTTCAACTCTTTCTTAACCCAACCTAGGAGTTCACTGTATTACAATATAACTCATCATACAGATAATTTATGTAGGCAAGCATGTCTCTGTGACAAGTTATTTATTGAGACATTAATTTATAGTTTG
>NW_022970684.1:0-1365 GCF_012274545.1 Fukomys damarensis
AACTTTGGAACCACCATGTATATTTTTTATATAACTTTGAAACTGAGTTAAATCTTAAAATAGCAATTTCAAGTAATCAAAGACAAAATGAAACAAATCAGCACAATTGCATTTCCAGTTGATGGCACAGACACACAGAGATTTCCCTGTGTCATTATAAGCACTGATTGGATTGTAGGGAGATGTAGTCTCAGGAAAGAGAGAACAGTAATGTACTCTTAAACCTTTTGTTAACCATATTGTTAAAGTTAATGTTGATGTACTTATAATGGATTTGTTTTTTGTGCTTTGTGTGATGTACCAATGGAGTTAGCATGTTAGTATCTTTAAGGCTACAATTTTTGACACAAAGGAAAATATACATGTAAGATCAATAAGATTTAGTAAAAATTCTGTAATCCTGGTTTCAAATTGGAAGTATTAAGAACTCAACATTGCACAGGATTAGAAAACTGCAAGCTAGCAAGTATAGTATATGTACAGGTAAGGATGAACAAAGGCTATTAAAGTTAGTGACAAAATTTTGATGAATTCCAGGATATTTACACAATCTCAAAGTAACACCCATCCCAAAGAATACTTTTTAATTAACAAAAGCAGCAACTTTATATTGGGGAAAGTGGAAAGATACCACCTGAATCAAGTCATCAAGGTTAATACAAACATTAATGAAAAAATCAACATCATATGCCTTTTGAAATGTAAAATTTCTATCATTCCTTGTCATTTTTTCCAAAAATGCAAGACTTGAATATAATTACAAGGAAACATTTCAAAAATACAAATTGAGGGATCTAAAAATTAAATGTGCCAGACTTTTCATAAACATTAAAGTCATGAACATCAATGACTAAAAACTATTCCAGATGAAAGGAAATTTAAAAATGAATACTGAATGCCACATGTGATGCAGGATTTTCTTTTGCCATGAGCAATGTTATTTGGATAATTGGAAAATTTAAACAAGGCTAGCATATTAATAGTCTCACTATTAATTACTGGTTTTGATTGTCATACTGTCACCATATGAGAAAATATCCCATAGGCTGAAGTGCTTAGAGACAAGCATCACATCAGAAGTCATTCCGGGAAAATTTTATAGATATAAAATGTATATATATTTGTATATACATATATGATAAGGCAAAAATACAAAAAATCACCCAATATCAACAATGTTGATGTTGTTACTTTAACAACATTTGAAAAATCCAGGCAAAGGATCTGTAGGAATTCTTTGTTTTTCTTATTGTAACTTTTCATAAGTATGAATTACATAAAAATAAAATATTTGAAAATACATTTTTTTAAAAAATTGAGTTTATTGGTACATTTTAGGTATACAGTACAGTTACATTCATTATT
>NW_022970685.1:0-222 GCF_012274545.1 Fukomys damarensis
CTACTGTATTCCTGATATCTGCCACACTTCCCTGTTTGTACTAAGAGTTGAGTGAATATTTTTTATAGCGAATTTGATTGGATTAACATTTAATCTTCACAAAGCTCTATAAAGTAGGTACCATTATCATTCCATATGTCTATATATATATATATATAAAACATATATGATTTAAGATACCTTGCCCAATGTCTCAAAGATAAAACACTGGTAACAGAGGTG
>NW_022970686.1:0-299 GCF_012274545.1 Fukomys damarensis
AGCTAATAAGGCGCTGAGAAGTGCATCTGCCCGAGGGCTGCACAGAACCACCCAGATTTATGGCTGTCAATTCAAGGGTCCAGCTCCATTCACATCGACTTAAATTTCCATTGACACATAAGTACAGAGGTGCAGTAAGACAGTTGGAAATGAGGAAAGCTTAAAAACATGCCAGTCCTTCAGATGCATATTACCTGGGAAATTCAAAGCATGCACACATAAGCTAAGTAGACAGTTCTGCACAAAGATAATATTTATCAGGCGATACACAGAGATGGTGAATAATGCAGCCAATTAAG
>NW_022970687.1:0-224 GCF_012274545.1 Fukomys damarensis
ACCTGATTTTCTAACTCATGATATACTAGAAAATATTTTAAGAGGTAGAAGTGTTTTATGGCATGTACTAGTTTGCTACTACAGCTGCCATAACAAAAATTACAGACAAGGTGGCTTTAACAACAGAGATTTACATCCTTGTGGTTCTGATCCGAGGATAACATGGTGGTAAATCAATTTCTTCTGGGCTTCTTTCCTTGTTTTTCAGATGGCTATTTTCTCCT
>NW_022970688.1:0-417 GCF_012274545.1 Fukomys damarensis
GGTTAAAGTTGGTAGATTAATAGCTACCACAAATTGACATTTTCTAAGCTGTGCTTGATGCTGTTGCTGATTGTACCACTTGGGCTAAGGTGTGATTGATCTAATCAGTTGTCCTTCTTGGTTTAATGAAAATGAGATTGCCTCAGAGTATTTAGAGACTCAAAACCTGAAGATCAGCTATATATGGAATATTGAAATATTAACCCAGGAACTAAACCAAGGACAGTACCAACAACAAAAATCGAAATAGGAAGACATTCAAGGAAGGCACAAACACAGACTTCCAGCTAACCAAAAACAAATAATGGGGGGAAATGAGGTGTAAAAGTCTTACAATCAACCACCTGGGTGCACCAAAATGATAGCACAGGAAGTAACAAAATAGATGAATGAGGCTCTAGAAAAGTTCAAAACAGA
>NW_022970689.1:0-262 GCF_012274545.1 Fukomys damarensis
AACCCTCAGCCAAAGGAAACCAAGCAAGGCTGGGCTGGAACTTCCTGATAACAAGGTAGTTAAAATGAGGGCTGAAGGATGCAGGGATGGGTCAGGAGGTGCTGTACAACGGAAAGGGCTGAAAAGCATTCAAGCCACAGGAAACAGGACGAGTCATTCCAGGAACCCAAAGAGCGCCAGAGAAGAGTGGCTGAGAGGGGACTGGGGAAAGGAGCAAGGTTACACACCACTGTCAATACTGACACCACAGTTTTCACTACAC
>NW_022970690.1:0-244 GCF_012274545.1 Fukomys damarensis
GGAGCTTTACATTAGCACTTCCTGAATTTCTTGCACATCTTTGAGGTTGCCCAAGAAGATACTATAGAAATACATAAATTTGTTAGGAACATTCAAGTTATGAACTTGACTAATTTCAGACATGAACAGAATCTCAGTTACAACCAATGCATGCCTTCATCATTAAACTAAATCACAAATGTTATATACAATCTTGACTCCTCAGGTTAAGCATCAAGATGCCCACATTCTCAGTAGAGGCATC
>NW_022970691.1:0-211 GCF_012274545.1 Fukomys damarensis
CCAGTCACCAATTCCCAAGGCACAAGAGAGAATCAACCTTGTTAGCATGCTACACCCAGCCTTTTCCTGAAGACATCCTTCTCACAGGCTAGCACAGATTCAGGAGGGGGAGAACATCAGGTTCTGATTTTGATCTTTATCTCAGAACTTAAGATATTTTCGAGGCACAAAACTAGTCCTTAGAGGGACTGAGTCAAATGGCAAAGGGTTC
>NW_022970692.1:0-207 GCF_012274545.1 Fukomys damarensis
ATTAATTTCTGTAATCAAACTCATGTAGATATGACCTTCCATATTTAGTACGATGTGTTACCCTTGTACACATGGGGAAAAAAATAAATTAGCATTTCTAGAACAATATGGCTCTCCATTTCTGTACAATGCCAACTCAGCACAGTAAATTGGGATGACTTTTTCCAAATTTGGCAGCACTGTTAAAGTTTCCCAAAATTCAATTTA
>NW_022970693.1:0-692 GCF_012274545.1 Fukomys damarensis
TTTTTTTTCTTTTCCCTTATTTCCTTTCCCCTAACCTTCCCACTTCACCTACACCATTAGTGGTTTTGTTCCTACTTCACGTTATCAGTTGTACAATTTGGATCTTACTTACACTTTTAATTTGTCACACCAGAGAAACTACTCTGCATTCAAATACGTGTCCTATTTATTTCACTTAACAATACGGCTTCAATATGCATCCATTTTCCTATGTATATCTCTAGTTTTTCATTCATTATGGCTGAGTGGTATACCATTTTATAGAAAAGCCACATCTTTATCCAGTCACAAATTGATGTACAATTGGGCTGTTTCAAGCTTTAGCTATTACAAACTGTGCTGATATAAACATGGGTGAGCACAGATCACTGTGCTATGATTCTTTTAATTATTTTGGAATGATACACAGTAGAGGGATAGCTGGGTAAGATGGAACCTCTAATTTTAGTTCTTTGAGGTATCTCCATATTGATTTCCATAGTGGATGCACCAGTCTGAAATCCCACCAACAATGGAGAAGGGTTCCTTTCTCCCCAAATCCCTGCCAACATTTGTTATTGATTACTTTCTTGATTGTCTCCTGGATGAAGTCAAAGCTCAGTGTTGTTTTCACCTGCATCTCATGAATGACCAGTGATGTTGAATATTTTTTCATATATTTACTTGCTGCTTTTACTTCTTTGTCTGAGAAA
>NW_022970694.1:0-228 GCF_012274545.1 Fukomys damarensis
TGGGAATGTAGAAGAAGCAGGAATCTTCCTTGGAGGAACCGAAGGAGACCTCACTGAGGAGCTGCAGTCAGTTCTGGATGTTGAGTAGTAACTGGAATTCGGAAGGTAGAGGAAACTGAATGTGTTTGCATGTAGAAGGGCAATGGACCGCGTGTGCAGAAGTAGGCACTTCCAGGGAACAGCCAATGCAATCCTGTATGTCTGCATCTTAAAATGGGTCAGATGGAA
>NW_022970695.1:0-551 GCF_012274545.1 Fukomys damarensis
TTTCATAAGCATTATGCTCTTGTCTGTGCAACTAGAGGGCCTTACCTTGTTTTGTTAGGTTCTCTCCGGCCAGGGTTGTTTCACAGGCTTTCTAAAGTTCCAACGCATAAATCTGTGATTTATTTAATTGGATCCACTCACCCTTGCTTCTATCTCTTCTCATTTCTATTCCTCTCCTTTCGCTTCTTCACTCTTCCTCCTCCCACAGGTCTTGAATATCCCCTCCCTGCCTGCTTTCTTCCTATATGTAAACGTTCTCATTAAGGCCTTTACCTAGCCTGTAGCACCGAATTCCTCCCTACTTCCTTTTGATCTTAAATCAGGAAAAAAGAAAGTTTCTCAAACAAAGTGTAAATCGTACATTTCTGAGTGATTTGTTCTTTAGACAGTGGTGTTGATGCTGATTAATCTGTCCTCATAAAGCAGTGCTAAGAATTCGACTTCATGGAAAAGTTCTGCAAGGAGACCTTAACACTAACACTCAGTTAACACTTGATAAAATATTTCATCTTTACTACTATGTTTTGATTTCTTGCTATTTTCTCAAGACA
>NW_022970696.1:0-401 GCF_012274545.1 Fukomys damarensis
AACTAAGATTAGTGCACAGGAGTATGTGCCTTAAGATATTTTTTGATTTTAATAACTTTAATTAAACTCATATCTAGGGCCATGAAGGATGAAGGATGGAGGAAAAATAGCCAATGAGATGTAGACTAATATGTATTAAGTATCTTACAGTGAGGAAGGATATTTTCATAGTTTATCATTTTATTAATAGCATTTCTACGTGTTTGGTAATAATGTTTCCATTTTATTGTGAAGAGGGTTAGAATGTTTAAATAAATTGCCCAAAGTCATTATATAACTGAAGTTCAAATCCATGTTTTTCTGACAACAGCAACCATGCTTTTTACTACTGCCTCAAAATTACTAGATTGTTTCTTTTTTAAGGAGTCAAAACTTACTCTTAAATGAATTTTTTACTCTAA
>NW_022970697.1:0-739 GCF_012274545.1 Fukomys damarensis
AATGACGAATGTAACTGTACTGTATACCTAAAATGTACCAATAAACTCAATGAGAAAAAAAAAATTTATACTGCTGTCTAAAAAGGGCATCATGCCTGACTTTTAGTTGTAGAATTTGTCACCGGATGTGAACGTTTTATGGCTTAATCTAGCAAATTGAGTTTCCTCTAGGGATGGGTAGCATTCGCTTCTGGATTGGCTACGGGACACCCAGCCAGTGAGGCATCCCTCTTACAGCTCTTCGACTGGAAGACGAGGTGTGTTTATAGGGGAAATCCAGTGGGTTCCAGGAAGTAGAGCGGGTACTCCCCGGGGACTGGAGGCGTCCAGGCCCAAGGAATTCAGCCTAATCAAGTTAAACCCCTGGTGGCTTAAAAAGCCATCCTCTTTTTTTAATTAATAAATTTTATTTTATTTTTTCGCATTCCCCCCTTAAGCCCCCCCATGCACAAAAGCTTTGTTTCCATTTTTCCTTCTATTTTCACTTTTTTCTTGTCCCTCACTTCCTTTCTCCCTCCCTTCTCCCCTGTTCCCTTTCCGTTCGAACACTTTCTGCCCATCTCCCAGCAATCATCTCAATCTTGACTTCCACATTCAGTTTCTCACATGCAGTATGCAGTGTGTGTCTGATTTACTTTACTTAAGGGTACAGTCTCAAGGTCCATCCCCTTAGCTATAAATGTCTGAAGCACATCCTTCTTTATGGCAGAGTAGTACTCCACTGTATTTTTTTAAAAAA
>NW_022970698.1:0-222 GCF_012274545.1 Fukomys damarensis
AGGATTTTCCCCTCTGGGCATCCCAGATAGTGGTGTCCTCCTTCTTTCAGTTCTGCCGAACCCTTTTTGACAGCAGGCTTCACAGATTGCTCACCCATCGCCGCTTAAATCAGGCCCCATGTTGGGTACCACTTGTCACGAGCCAGTGATGCAGAGCAGTGTCCAGCAGTGTCTCAAACCTGAAAGAGCAGTGGGATGGAGATGGGGCAGAGAGAAAGGAAG
>NW_022970699.1:0-211 GCF_012274545.1 Fukomys damarensis
CACATGGACGCTAACAGTCAAAGTCACAGAAACAGAAAGAATATGTTTTCAAGCAACTGGGGCTCTGAGAGATGGAAGGAAAGAATGCAGAAATGTTGGTCAAATGGAACAGTTATAAAATGAGTAAATTTTGGGTCTCTGACTATAACATGGTCAGTATAGTTGAGAATACTTGTTTTCCTGGGAGTTTTTAACAGTAGATTTTAAGTGT
>NW_022970700.1:0-804 GCF_012274545.1 Fukomys damarensis
TTTGTTTGTTTGTTTGTTTTGTTTTTGCTTAGGAAAAAATAATTTTGGTGAGAATTTTGTTCATTTAACAATAGAACCAGAAGACTTGCAATAGTTGTTTCTTTAAGTATCCTTCATTAATTTCCTGTCTCTTTACACTGAAAATGAAACAAAATTATTGTAAATGGTTCATTTCTAATTAGAGATTAAATACATAAGTTTCACTGAGTTTTTTGATTCATGCCTAAGAAATATTTGTTTTATAAGTTTAATCATGTTATTGTGCTCTGATATTAAGAATGAGTTCAGTTTTTCTAAAAATACTAACCTCCAATAGTCCGTTTCTTTTTCAACTGTTCTCACTATATTTGAAAAATTGCAAAAAAAAGATTAAATTGATGTCACTAGTATTTTAGTCATTTTTAAACTTATCAACACTGACATTTCTTTGAATTCCAAAAGAAGCAGCTTTTTGTTGAACATAAAATATTTATTGATATATTTTCCAAGATTTAATTTCATTTTACACAATTTTCATCATAACTTTGTAAAACAATACAATAGCTGATATAATTACTAATGCATTTATGTTTGTTTAACACAATTAATTTCATCAACTACTAGTCTCTTTCTTGAATATAGTGAAATTGCCTAAGTAATGAACTGGAAACAAGAATGCAACAATAGCAACCAGCTATTCAAATATCTTTGTGGAAAAGTGAGTTAAACAATGAAAAGAACATAGGGCCAGGGATTTAGCTCAGTGGTATCACCACCTGACTCATAGGCACAAGGACCAGAGTTCGATCCCTGGTACCAAAAAAA
>NW_022970701.1:0-289 GCF_012274545.1 Fukomys damarensis
TGAAAAGCTTTTTCTGCTTTTATTTTTGTAAATAGGTTTTTTGGTCATTTTTGTTGTCTTTTGTTTTTTCACTAATTCCCTTTAATCTTGGATTAGTCTTCTTAATGTCATCTTAGCAGCTATTGTATCCATTTTTCATGATAACTTGTTTTTAACATCTCTGAGTATATGGTTACCTGCATTAGCCCTAACTCTGAATTTGACACTCTGCTGTTCTCACTTTGGTCACTTTTCCTGCCACTGTTTTCTCCCTCCCTCTCTCTCCCCCCTCCCCCTCCCTCTCCTGTAT
>NW_022970702.1:0-1215 GCF_012274545.1 Fukomys damarensis
ATGGATGTGTTCAAGGGTACTTAAGTGTTAAGGACTAGACAAACTTAACACACTAAAGGAAGTTCGTAATAACAGTCTGCCTAGTCTGAAGTACTTAGCATTCTTCTACCCCTTCAGAAAGGTAACTTTTATAAAACAAACATTCTAAAACATGCTTTCAATATTTTTAAGAATTTTCAACAGAAAATTCATAGACACAGCTATTTGCTTTGTGCACACATTTTGCCGCTGGCTGTGGTTCAGCTCATGCCTAGACTATAACTCATCAGTTACTTTTAATTTTGTTTTTCTCCTATGTCCACCGAAAAAACAAAAGACCTATTTTCCCCTTCGATGCTCTGGTAAATCCTTTCTTGCATGATCACCTAGTGGTTAGACTTTTAAGAGTGTTAACTATATGTACTAGAAACACTGCACTTTCCTCTAATCTCAGCAGTGAACTCCAGTGTGTCTATGGGGACACAAACAAACCTTCATGTACATGTGAAGGTACGTAAAGCCTGCACTCTGAAAAGTAGTTACATAAGCAAGCACCCTCCCCTATTATAAAACCAATGTTTCTTTTTGGAGTCTGGCACAATATTCACAAATGTAACTACATAAATATATACATTTTGTTTCATAGCATTATAAAACAGAAACCACTGTCAGACTTTGTATTTTACCATGTCATTATTTGCTAGCTTTCAGAGAACAACCCGGCTATCATAAGAGAAGAAATGAAATAGGGCCAGGTCTTCCTGCTGTACTATGAGCAGGGCTGCCTTCACTAGTCTGACAGGTTCAGGCTACTGCTGTTCTCCCCACAGAGCACTTATCGAGACTTTTTCAGATACAGCAAAGGAAACTGGAGAGGTACAGTCACTTCAAGGGCAAGAATCAATTCTCATGAGGACTTCTAATTCTACATCAGGTACAACTTCACAGGCTGAGAAAACTTCACTACAGCAAACGGTGGCAAGAGTTAAGAAACGTGCATCAAACGTTTTATATAAGACATGGTGAAAAGATTATATACCTGAAAAAAACCTGGTGTCTAATAATTTCAAATACGTTTTCAAAGGTACAGATATAGCTAATCATAACAACTAAGAGCAATTTCTTTACAAAACTGCTTACTCTCCACCAGTGGAAAGTCAAGAACAACATAGCAGGAAACAACTAATGGGCCGGGGGATTTTTCAATCCCCGGTACCAAAAAAAAAAAAAAATTAA
>NW_022970703.1:0-202 GCF_012274545.1 Fukomys damarensis
GGAAGGTAGGAATCAGGTGGTGGGTTAGGGTTTGGGTTAGGACAGGGAAGCACGACACGGAAGCAATTCACACAGCAGACCATTGGGGCGTGAGAGGTAAGGTGAGGGCAGTGACTTTTGCGAAGCTCGGATGTGCTGCGGTTTTCCCTCGGACCGGAGCCTTGCCGCCTTGACAGAAAGGGAGGGAGGGGCCATCGCCTAG
>NW_022970704.1:0-446 GCF_012274545.1 Fukomys damarensis
TGTTGTCTACATTTTCCATCAAATCCTTTAATTCATCAACCACATTTATTTTAAATTATTCCTGATAGCTCCAACATGCAAGTCATACTTCACCTTGCTCTGCTGACTGTTTTACCTAAGACTGAGTTTTTCTTATTTCTTTATATACTTCATGAGTTTTTTCTTAAAAAGTTGAAGACATCATACAATAAATAATGACATAGATATTATTGTACTGAGCATCCATTCCAGAATTCATGTGTTAAAGCCCTTACCTCCAATACGACGGTACTAGGAGAGGGGAACTGTGAGGAGATGGTGATGAGATCTTGCGGACAGAGTCCATGGAATTAGTACCCTGTTAGAAGAGATGAGAGTTTGGCTTCATTCTCTCCCTCCTTCCCTTCTCTGTCTCTCTCTTTCTCTTTCCTCCTCCTTTCTTCTCTCTCCTCCTAGTACCCTCCCCC
>NW_022970705.1:0-238 GCF_012274545.1 Fukomys damarensis
CCATTCCCCTCCCCTTCCCACTTCCCCTTTAGCCATTTTCTTCCTATTTCACATAATCAATTATACCATTTGAACCTTTTTTAGACTTTTAGTTTTTCACACCTGAGAAATGATTCAGTATTTACTTGTGTGTCTTATTTATTTCACTTTAGTATAGCCTCAATGTGCACCCATTTAGCTATAAAATGTCTCTAGTCTCTCATTCTTTATGGCTGAGTAGTACTCCATTTTATAGAAA
>NW_022970706.1:0-737 GCF_012274545.1 Fukomys damarensis
GCTCCGGTCTGAGGGAAAACCACGGCACATCCGAGCTTCACAAAAGTCACTGCCCTCACCTTAGATCTCATGCCCAAATTGTATGCTGTGTGAATTCCTTCCTTGTCGTGCTACCCTGTCCTAACCCTAACCCTAACCCACCACCTGATTCCTACCATCCCCGAGGGCGGTCCTCGACCTCCTCCACTCTGGCTGAGCCTTAGGTCAAATCCAATGCTGATACTCACTAGGAAACCCGCAAACCGATACCCAGGTGCAGAAACCGCGAGGCTGTCACTCACCGGAATCCTCATCCCAATACTCACCCTCAGCCTGACCCCGGGGAGAGGGACTTACCTTCCTACATCATTCCGAACACTGAAGGTCACATGAACAGGGGCCACCGCACACTGAAATGGAGACGACGCGACGCGGGGAGTGGAATGGGTAGCCTGCCCGTCCCCATCATCGAGCTCTCACCCTACTCGCTGGCCCGGCACTACCCACTGGCACCGCGGTGCGACGCGCGGGTCCTTGGAAATACCCACTGCATCCCAGCTTCCTGAAAGGCGCTGCCCTCACCTTACCTCTCACGCCCAAATTGTCTGCTGTGTGAATTTCTTCCGTGTCGTGCTCCCCTGTCCTAACCCTAACCCTAACCCACCACCTGATTCCTACCTTCCCCGAGGGCGGTCCTCGACCTCCTCCACTCTGGCTGAGCCTAAGGTCAAATCTCATGCTGATACTCACTAGGGAAG
>NW_022970707.1:0-493 GCF_012274545.1 Fukomys damarensis
GCATAGCTCATATATTGAGTTTTTCAACTCAAATGGAGAGAAAACTTTCTAACCTGCCTCAGGACATACTGGGGGCCCCCTCTCCACAGGGCCTCAAACTGGTGACCACTTTTCAGAAATACTGGAGAAGGGATCCGGCATAGACAGATGATCTGGGTGGCCTTAGAAGACCCTGAGAGTCTGCCTTTTGGTATCATCACTGGTGTCACCCCTCAGTGACACTGGCAACACTTGCGGCTCACTCATACACAAATGATCCCCATCTCACAGATGAGAAGCTGAAGGCTAAGAGAAGGTAATGACGGCCACACAGAACACCCTGCCCTCCACATCCCCCGCAGGACTAAGCAGGATGGATCCCAAACCTCCAGGGCTTACCAGGGGACAGTTCTCACTTGAGGAGGTGGAGGCCTTAGGTCACTGGCTCAAGTCCAATTTTTGGATCGAATATATTTCTCCTTGTTTGTGGCATATTGGACAGAGCAGGGTGGTG
>NW_022970708.1:0-323 GCF_012274545.1 Fukomys damarensis
TATTCATAAATTGTAATATCAGTTTTACTCCATAAATATATAATTTTTAAACTTACAACTAAAAACTGAAGTCAGATCAATAAAGAGTTATGCATTACCTTGTTGAAAGGAATTGGAATACATTAAATGTTTTGTTGGTTGGGTTGTTGTTGGTAATTTTCTTTTTTTTGTTTTTTGAGACAGGGTCTTGCTATGTGGTTCACATTGGCTTTGAACTCACTACATAGCACAGGCTGGCCTCAAACTCATGGGATTCCTCCAGGTTCAGTAGGCTGGGAAACAAGAGTATACCACTAGGCCTGGCTAAATGTTTTTAAAATAAA
>NW_022970709.1:0-279 GCF_012274545.1 Fukomys damarensis
TTCCCAGTGTGAGGTGGAGAAGTTATTGCTGGAATATTCTCAGCAGACTAGAAACAAGACAATCGGTATAATCAAGGCAATTAAGAGTTCAAGCACCCCAACTACAGTGCACCTGCTATTATTGAAAGGATTGAACCCGCTGAGGAGGTCCAGCCCTGTCCGAGCAGCTTGATCTGGGGTAAGACTCTGGACCTCCGCATGTTGTATGTCTAGAACTTGTTTGTGTAAAATATTGTAAATCCAGACTGAAGTTGGCATGGTGGAAAATACCCATGAGAT
>NW_022970710.1:0-215 GCF_012274545.1 Fukomys damarensis
TGTCCTGGAGCCAGCCAACCATGGACTGTAACGATGAACCAAAATAAACCTCTACTCCTTTAAATTGCTGATATTGGGTAATTTGTCCAAGCCATGAGGAAAGTGACTAAAACATTATATAATACTAGTGAAACATGGGAGTCTAACATCTACTTTTTTACACTTTAAGAATGTAATTTTATAACTAAGCAAATTTATTAAAATTTAGGTGAAAA
>NW_022970711.1:0-200 GCF_012274545.1 Fukomys damarensis
TATCAACAAAAAGTGAAAAGGAAGAAGGAAAAACATAATTGAGAAATAAAGAAAATATATTTATTGTGGGTTTATGTAAAAGAAAGCTATTAGCATATGTGAAGGAGAGATTATATGTATGCTTATTTGAAAAACAATCAAATATTCATCAGAGAAGGAAAAGGCAGTAAAATTACTCTTGTCTCTAGTTAAGTATTTTA
>NW_022970712.1:0-252 GCF_012274545.1 Fukomys damarensis
TTGGGACTTAACTGTTCTGGTCTGGGGCTCAATTATCCAAGGTGACTCTTAATGTAGACACAGTATGGTTTGATCTTTACCCTGAGTGCTTAGTGCTTCTATTTTTTCCTCTTTCACCTACTGTTCAGCAATGAAATCCTTGGGTGTCTTCTTATTTCCTGAGTAACCCAGAAAAAATTTATCAATCTCTCTTATTCTAGCCCAAAACAAATTGTCTTTAGAAAACTAAGTCCTTCTGCTCTTGTTTCAAAT
>NW_022970713.1:0-1450 GCF_012274545.1 Fukomys damarensis
AGAACTCACACCTGTAGGACTTCCCAGATCTACATGTCTCTGATACATACTCATGATGTAGTTGAGTGTGTCTCTCTATCTTCTGTATTTACAAAAAACAAACAAAAACTTGAAAGCTGGGTCGATACATATAGTGACATTCATGTGTGATCTCTAAGACTATAGATGATTAAATACTCTTGTATAAGGAAGCAGGTAATACTAGTTTTCACTTTTGTATGTTAGCCATGGATATTCATTTTTAAGTTTGCTATTGTATTGAATGTAAGAAATGGAGATATTGGGGCCAGGGATTTAGCTCAGTGATTCCTCTGCCTGCCTTGCAAGCTCAAGGTCCTGAACTCGATTCCTGGTGCCAAAAAAGAAAAAAGAAATGGAGATATTCTAGTTCTATTGGTTTTGGTTATCTGATAATTGTGTAAAGAAGAGCTTATTCTCATTGATTATAGTTGCATAATTTATTTAAGAAAGGCAGGATAGCTAATTGTTTCCTTCCTATAAGCTACTCAGTTTTCAAGATAAGTAAGCTTTCCTGTAATCCTTAAAGATGCAATGTGTATTGTTATTATTATCATCATCATCATACTATTATCATCACATTATTATCATATTATTATCATCATTCTTAGTAAGAATGACATTTTGAACTGGTGGATTTAAAAATAACTGGGACAAGAAGGGGGGAAAATCAAACAAAAATTCATTGGCCTATGTGAATGAAACTATTTAACATATGGGGATAACTAAAGCATGAAAAGGAAAGAGGAGAAATAATGAGAAAAATAATAAAATACAAATCTTGGCTAAAATTTTCCCAAATTTAATAAAAAACACCAATACCCAAATTCAAGAAATTCAGTAAACTCTCTACAAGATACACAGAAACAAATAAAACAAATCACTGTTAATAGACTAAGATGCACAAACATTTGCAAAAAAGCCAAGGTAATAGTAGTGATAGAAACAATAACACTATATAACAGAAGAATGAGATAGAATAATCACTGACTTCTCAATAGAAGCAATAAGAACCAGAAGTCAATGGAATGACATTTTTAAAATGCTGAATGATAATAAATAAAATTTATTACTTAGAGCATTAGCCATTGGCATATAGCACTAAATATATTTTCAGCTCTTTTAATCATTAGTACCACAGTTACCTTCATTGTCAGTATCATTCTCTAAGATAGTAGGGATGGCTAAATGAATTTGGCATCTTTTCCTCAATGCATAAAAGAACAAACAAAAAGATTGCTTTCTGACAGAAACAATCTCTGTGTAACGCTAGACCACCAGAACATGGTGATTACTCACTGATACTACTAAAAAAGAGATAGTTAGATCCATGAAGTTAAAACAACTGCATAAGATTGGCAACTCAGCCCTGTTTATTCGAGCGTGGATTTAGAAACTCCACCTTTATTAGATGCAGAATTTGTAAGCTATG
>NW_022970714.1:0-710 GCF_012274545.1 Fukomys damarensis
CAGCCACAACCAAGCCTACCACAGTTTCAGTGTAGTCTTTGAAATAGAAGAAATTGTACCTACAGAAAAAGATTCGCACTTTGCTAATGGCCATGGAAGAGAATCATGCCTTTTACAGGAAAATAATATATGTTCCTAGCTTAACAGTTCCAATACATCATGGGAAATAAAGAATCTAAGTGTTGGTTAAAAAAATTCAAGCCAAGCAACCTAGGACCCATCTGGAAAAGGCGCCATACTCTATGTATGTTCACTCTCACTTCTTTTCAATATGTAAGAACTGTTACTTAGACACAAAACACTCAGACAAACCTGACAGCCCAATTCTAGTGGATCAGCCAATAGGATCCAGATAATCCAAATTGGCTCATTATGGATCAAGATAGAGTTGCAATCCAAAATGAGAACCCTAGTCAAGTAAGCCACCAAGGTCACCAGTTAAAGCATGGTTGAGGCCTCAGAAATGAATCACTAAGATTTGGTCACTTTGGAAGCTGACCAATCCAAAAACAGCCAAAGATGAAGAGTCACAAAAGAATTGAAATGCCAATATACATCTCTTTTCTTCCTTATTATATTTGTCTTATCCCCATAGGGACATTCCAATTGTACACATAACAGTATCAATGAGAGTTTCCTGATATTCTGTTCTATAGTACATTCCTTGCAAGTACCATGTTGGGGAATTAAGTAGAATTTGAAGAAAAAAA
>NW_022970715.1:0-202 GCF_012274545.1 Fukomys damarensis
GTACTTTACTTTCCTTCCTTTTACTATAAGGTGAAAAAAAAATAAGTTTTCTGTCAAGTGATGTATAGGGTGTCCATTCCCACAAGGGGGCACAGTCACATTTGACCTCAGCACTTCACTCTGCAGTGTTCACCAGTTTTCAGCAACACTTGATGGGATCTCAAGAATCAGGCATAAGCTGTGTGTGCATCTAAGGAAAGAT
>NW_022970716.1:0-1086 GCF_012274545.1 Fukomys damarensis
TTTTAAATTTTTAACCGCTTTAAGTGAGACTGAGGCAGGAGAGAGCTAAGGGAAAGGCTAGAGAAAGGAAAGAAAGCCCACCCTTCTTAGAGAAGGATTTCTGAGCTACAGCTCATGTAGATGGTAACTAAGAAAACAGCTTGAGGAAAAAAGGGGGTTTGCCTTGTGGCTCACTTTCTGGAACTAGGTCCACCTTATGAGTAAAACCTGAGTCCAGGACAAGGAGGCCCCTGTTGGGAGCAATTTTACATAATTTTGGGGAAGAATCATTTGATTAGGCCTAGTCCCGCCTATGGACCAGCTATGCCATTAGAGACATAACTTCATTTTGGCCTCTGGTCACAGCTCAGACCTCTATGGTCAGGTGATGCTGTGATGCTCCAGGACAAGATTACATCAGCTGAGGACGTCTTGGGAGGGATGAAATTTTCATCTCCATAGTTCCTCGTTGTTCTAGGATTCCACTTGCCCCCTGAGTCATCTGTTACAGTTGTTTCTCCAGATGTTCTGAATAAAGGTGTGGTGAGCTCTGGGGCTTTCATCTTTGCTGCCCAGAGCAGCACTGATCAGGCCCAAAGCTCATCTTCTCGAAATCTCAGTTTTTTCTGTCTTTGCTGCTTAATAAACTAATTCACCTTGTGCTGTTGTGGCTCACAGAAGACTAGGACTTACTGCAGAGGTTCCAGTAATTTTCCTTGTTCCCTACACGCCCCATCTAAACATAGAGAGAAAAAGTAACCAAGTAGCTGTGCTTATGCACAGCACGCCCCTGGATAGCCACACGCCCCTGGATATTCACCCACTGGTCTTCTGCAACCTGTGACTGACTCTCTCTCTAACCCTAACTACTGAGCTTTGTGCAGATTTGACACCTCTATCTGCACTTACCCCAACCCACCCTGCCTACCCTGTGGGCTCTAGACACCAAGACGGTTCCTCCAAAGGTCATAAAAGATCAGAAACTTCACTGCCCCACAGAAGGGCAGAGGTAAGCTGCTCATTGGCAGGAGTTGTGCCTCAATCCCACCCAAACTCTCCGGCCTAGACCTTTGATACCAAGCCTTTACAGTGCTGCGAGCAGCTCCA
>NW_022970717.1:0-222 GCF_012274545.1 Fukomys damarensis
TGCTAGCTACCAAAAAAATGCAAATCCAAACTGCATTGAGATACCATCTTATTTCAGAAAAAAATGGATTTCGTCAAAAAAATGTAGTAATGAATGCTGAAAAGGATGTGGGGGGGGAAGCAATTCTACCACATTGTTGGTAGGAACGTAAACTATTACAACCACTGAGGAAATTATTGGAGAGATTTCACAAAAAATTAAAAATATAAATTCCATTTGACC
>NW_022970718.1:0-570 GCF_012274545.1 Fukomys damarensis
AACTCAATGAAATGAGCCCAGAAAGAGTCAAAGCAAAGTTCAGCACCCTGAGCATGCACTGCAGGGTAAACTAAGTAGGTACTATTGTCCTTCAGCTCCAAAATTCCTCCCAACTTTTTTTTCCTTGTTTCAATATTCATCACATAAAAATGATGCTGAGCAATGAAACAGCTTACCCACAGCTACATTTTTTTCCAATGCACATTTTAAAGTTGATTACCTCCCTGTCCTTGTTAAAAAAGATGTGCACAACTTTCTTCCAGATTGAAATCTATTCCTAAGTTTTCGCATTACTTTAAAAATCATGAGTAACTCTTGCCAAAGAGAGTTCAGTGATGATGCCCAACTAATGATGTGGCAACTAAAAGAAACTGTGAGGGGATGCAGACCCCTTATGGGAGAGTCAGAGAGGAAAACTACATTTAGCTATTTGTCCTTGGGGACTCAGACCTTGGAGAATTCAAAATGTGTTGTTATGAACAAAAAACAAAGCAATTAGAGAAAATATCTTCCTCTGTGACTTTGAATATATTTTTTTCCTAATCATTAATATATTGATAGACACACCTT
>NW_022970719.1:0-1531 GCF_012274545.1 Fukomys damarensis
ATCAGGCTATTTAGCTTTCCTGTTGTCCTGGTGTTAATTCCTTTGTAGAAACAAGTACAGTATGAAAAGTGTTACACTAGACTAAATTATTTGTTAAGGTTATAAGAGGTCATCCCAAGTGGGGACCAATTGAATAACTATAAATGCACATTCCAAGGAGCACCTCACATGGGAAGAATTTGGCTCATGATTTTTAACAAAACACTAATTAACATCAATATCTGTATGTACCTACTGATTAGCATGCAGAAAAAGCAGCAGCAATTAATAAAACAATATGGCAACAAATACACAGCACAGATAAGTCATGTTGGGAAAAAAACACAGTGGCAAGATGCTTTGGGCTCCGGGTCTGAGGAATTCTGGTTTCAGTAGCCCTAGCACTATTTGAGGTTTTGTTTGTTTCATTAAGCTTTTCAAATATATACTTGTACCACATAAAAAGGAGGATGGAAAGGAAACACCTCCATACTCCTGAATCTGTTGCCTTAAACCAGAAAGAAGCATAAACAGGACTGCGTACTAAGGCAGGTTTCTGATTGATTGGGCTATTATGCTGTGCATTTGCCACCACCTGAGTGCTATTTAAGTCCAACTCATTGATAGAGACTTTATGCCATTTTCTTCCACGTCACCTGTTTCTCCCTCATCCATCACTGAAAAACTGAATGGCAGCTGATCCAGTGAAAAAGACAGTGAGGAAGAGCACAAAGCACATCACTACCCTGACGCCAGACCTCGGCTACCTCCAGCTTTGTCTTCCTTCTGGTCCTCTCACTTTCATTCACCAAAGCTTCAAAGAATTTTTAGAAACTGGTCCCTTAAGGATTTTCTTTCAATATGAAACCTTGCTTTAAACATCTCCTTTGTGCATGCTCTGCAGGATGGCTGGACAATTTCCAGTGTTGCCTCAGCTTACAGATTTATATTTTCTCCTTGAAAATTTCCATTATAAATACTGTAACTATATAAGTAGTTGTCACACACAGAGACACACACACACTTCAATAAGGCAAACTTTTAAGGAGAGTAGCCCTGGGCAGAACTTTGATTCTTTATCTTCTAACAACAGACAAACAGGTCTGCAGAAAATCACCACCAATCCCTGAATCAAGCAGAACAAAAGCACCGGATTCAAAGGCTTTTTGCAATTTTGAAAAGAATCTTTTCCTCTGTTTGTTTTTCTTTCTTTTTCAGTTCCAAGTTTGTATGCTGCCTGCTTTGGTCATTACTAGGAGCACTTAACTATCATATTTCCTACAAATATGTTCCTTGGTCTCCAAAGCAGAAAGCATTAAAAGACAGCTCATCTGTGCCATTTCACTCAAATTCAGAGTTTATCTGTGCTGGGAGTTTGAAGTTTATGGGTTTCACTTACAATCCTTAGATTTTTCACCCTTCAAGTTTTCCAATTTATGAAATAGATGGTCTTTATCTCAACCTGATAAAAGCTATCTATGAAAAAAACAATAGCCAACATCATATTGAACTGTCAAAAACTGAAATCTCAGATGCTAAAATCAGGAACATG
>NW_022970720.1:0-212 GCF_012274545.1 Fukomys damarensis
CCTTGTTTCCCAGGCATCTGCAGAAGGCCCTCGGCCAAGAGGCAGCAGCTCCTGGCGTCAGAAAAGGAGCCCAGCGCACTTGCATGACAGGGCCTGGAGACACAGGCAGGGCCTGGACAGCCGGGAGGTCTGAAGCCTCATCCTCGGAATGACCAAAGCATTGTTTCTGCTCACCACCTCCCCAAAGCCGGGCGATGGAGCCTCACAGACCT
>NW_022970721.1:0-205 GCF_012274545.1 Fukomys damarensis
GCGGTTAGTTTCCTGAATGTGAAGTAGTCCACATAGAAAGGTGCTGCAACTCTGTCAGTTTACCAGTGCAGTCCAGAACTTTTAAGCAGCACAACGGTATTTCTTTTTTATTCTAGGTCTCTGTGTGGCAGAGGTTGAAACTCTGTTGTGAGGCACTAGTACCAGAAAAGCCCTTAAGGCCTAAGAGATTGCCTAGCTGGTCTGA
>NW_022970722.1:0-257 GCF_012274545.1 Fukomys damarensis
AACGAATACAGTATGTGTAATTTTTATAGCTTCTGCCTGGATAGTTATAAAGGTCTATGGAACGGAACAGTACAGAATGTCAGCATAATACTATGGAAAGAACATAAGTTTGGGAATCAGCAGAGTGAGATTTAGGGAAAACAAGTAGTTTATTCTATTAAAAAAGATTTTAATTACAACTTTATGTGATTTTCTATGAGTTCATCTCATTGGCTTTTAGTTTCCTTGTAGTTTCCAATTTTGAAATTATAATATTT
>NW_022970723.1:0-610 GCF_012274545.1 Fukomys damarensis
TTTAGGTATACAGTACAGTTACATTCATTATTGGGATCTTGTGCCTTTACATGACAGGTGGTCCTGGTTCTCACTTTTTCACCTTTATGCCACATGAAGTTCCAACTGCAATGACTTTTCAGTTACCACTTGGAGCTTGTGTGTTTGTTTAAAGGTGGCTTAATGCTCACGATGACACATCACAGGGCCTGCCCATCCTCCCAGTCCATCCCCAACCCCATCAGACAGGTTCAAAAATCCCAGTAGTTCTAAATAATACGCAGGTTACCAGGGCCCTGCTTGGCGATTTCAGGGAGTTTCCTACTGACCAGCATGTGGAGCATGAGGCCTTGTCGGGTCACTGTTGTCGGTCATATCGCTTGACCCTCTTAGCATCCTCTTCCTCTCCCTCTGACCTGCCTGCGCCAGGCTATCCCAGCAGCAGACATTGTCTTCTCCATCGTTTACTGTTCCTTCCTGGCTAAGCAGATCGCCCTGGTACTGTTTCCTGTCACGATACAATCCTGTTTGTCTCTCTGTTAATCATCTGAATTTCCTTTCCTTGGGATTCTTTATCTAAACTCCAAAGGACACATCGCATCCGTTAATTCTCTGGACAGCTAGAGACCAG
>NW_022970724.1:0-228 GCF_012274545.1 Fukomys damarensis
TTTGGAAAAACACATATACCCCACCTTCAAGAAAGTGACTGCCCTCACGTTCCCTCACACATAGAAATTATCCTGGAACGTGAATTCCCTCTGCATCATGCTCACCAATCCTAACCCTAACCCTAACCCACAACCAGATTCCTAAGTTCCCCTAGGACAGTACTTGAAAGCCATCCCTGTAGCTAAGCCTAAGGTGAAATCTCATGCTGATACTAACTAGGAAACCCA
>NW_022970725.1:0-244 GCF_012274545.1 Fukomys damarensis
ATTGTATCTTAAACTCCCAAGGCCCCTACATCTAGCTGTGCATGCGTCTGTCAATGGAGTATTCTGTACATCTTCACATTTAATTCGCTCTGTTGAAACTGCCTTATTAATTAATACATTGTGAAACCTCCTAGGACACAAAATCTGCCTATCCTGAGTACAGCTGTATATAAAGTGGCCAGCACTGGTCTAGTACTTAGTAAATCTCTGGATAGAAAGGAGAGGGAAAAAAGCATGCAGGCAA
>NW_022970726.1:0-373 GCF_012274545.1 Fukomys damarensis
ACAAACAAACAAACAAAAAGCTTAAGTCCCTATCATGGTCTCACAGCCCACAGGGCCCTGGATAAGATGCACTCTTTGCCTCCACCATTACCTTTTCAAACTCTTCTCCCAATGTGGCTCCAGCCACATGAGCTTCTTTGCTGATCCTGGAACACAACAGGCCTGTGTTTCTTCAAGGCGTTTTTTTTTTTTTTTTTTTTTTTGGTACCAGGAATGGAACTCTGGATCTTGTGCTTGTCAAGAAGGTGTAGTGCCACTGAGAGAAATACAACAGGAATGTTTCTACCTCAGGGCCTTTGCATATGCTATTCATGTTGCCAAGACAGCTGTTTCTGCAGATAGCCTCATGGCTCAGGTGCCACCATCTCATTAA
>NW_022970727.1:0-340 GCF_012274545.1 Fukomys damarensis
CACCAAATTGCTTTCCAGATTGGTCACATCAATCAACCCTCTCCAGGGATATATGGGAGACCTACATGGACCCACATCCCTTCCATAGGTAGCATGGCTAAGCTTTTGTTATTGTTGTTTTGTGTGTGTGTGTGTGTGTGTAAAATGTTACCTTGTTTTGTGTTTCCTGATCACTAGTGTCGCACATCTCTTTATAGTTATTTCCTCCTGACAAGTTTGGCCCATGTCTTTGTTGTGTTCTTTGTGTTTTTTGAACACATTTGAAAAAGGTTTTCAATGTAGTCTTAGTGGCAGATATTGTAAATCTCTTCTTTCAGCTTTTAGCTTGCCTTTTAAGGTG
>NW_022970728.1:0-303 GCF_012274545.1 Fukomys damarensis
TATACATAACTACATTTGCTTTTAGTACAATACATACCTAATTGTCCTTAAATTATTGTATTACGTAATTTGGTTTCAATCACCAGAACCAAAATAGAATTGTTATGAATTCCAGATAAAATACAACTATGCTCAACTCATGTAATAAAATTCACATACACATGATTGGATTCTGTATTGCACAAAACATATGTACTCATTCAAGTCTATATCATGATAAATAGAAATAACATGACTCAGTTCTACTTCATGGCTAAGAATTATGGCTTTTCCTTCTCTTTAAAGGCAAAGCATACATTTATG
>NW_022970729.1:0-220 GCF_012274545.1 Fukomys damarensis
AGGAGCTGTGATAAATGGATGTGGGTGTGATAAATGGACGAGTCCACTGATTGGTTTAACATAGTTCTGGGTGTGGTAATGGGAAGGCCCATCCTGGGTGCCTATAATAGTCTTGTAGCTGGATGGGATAAAAGTGAAAGGAAGGTTCACTGACTGCTGCTTCCTGCTAGCCTGCCATGGACTGTTTCTCCTCTGCCAGGCCTCTCTGCCATGCTGCCCC
>NW_022970730.1:0-1102 GCF_012274545.1 Fukomys damarensis
TTAGAAACTGTGCTGCTATAAACACGGGTACATATATATCCCTCTGGAATGACTCTTTTAATTATTTTGGAAAGAAACTCAGCAGAGGGATAGCTGTGTCAACTGGGAACTCTAATCCTCATTCTTTGAGGTATCTCCATATTGATTTCCACAGTGGTTGCACCAGTCTGCACTCCTATCAACAATGGAGAAGGGTTCCTTTCTACCCACAGCCCACTAGCATTTGTTACTGGTTGATTTCTTTATAGCAGCAATTCTCTCTGGTGTAAGGTGGAATTTCAGTGTTGTTTTCATTTGCATCTCTTGAATGATCAGTGATGTTGAACATTTTTTCATATATTTATTTGCTGCTTTTCCTTGTTTAGGAAATGTCTGTTCATTGCAGATGCCCATTTTTGAATAGTGTCTTTGTATTTGGGGGGTTTGATCTTTTTGAGTTCTTCATATATTCTAGATAGTAGTCCTTTGTCTGAGGAGCAGCTAGTAAAATTGTTTTACCGCCTTGTAGGTTGTCCCTTAGCTCTGTTGGTGGTTTCTCTTGCAGTACAGAAGCTTTTTTAATAAGATGAGATCCCAGTTGTTGATTCTTTGTGCAATTCCCGTGCTGCTAAGGATTTCTTCATAAAGTGTTTTCCACTTGCAATAAATTTTCTGTTCTCTTTTAGAAAGCATTTGACTCACCTCAAGCACTAACACAGGATACTAATTGTAATAAAATTCTCAAGTTTGAAATTTTCTTCATACTCATTATCGCAGCTCTCAAATCTTCACATTATAATTTGATAACTAGGATTGCGGTGTCTGGTTAAAGACATGAACACTTCAAAATCCCTCACCAAGGCAAATAAAAATTAAGATGCAGAGAAACTTAATTTTCCAAGAATTAACATTCCTCCTAATCTTTTGACATCATGAATTACTCACTGGATGCAAGAAGCACAACTTTTATATAGCAGACTTAGCAGGGCTTTGGATGAATGCCATTTAAGAAATATTGATGTCTGAAGCAGTTTATTTCCAGGACTCTGAACTATAAGACGATGTCTTATTCTTTTTTTCTACCTCATTTAAGCTCTCCATTTGCAACACACATTGGGCAACA
>NW_022970731.1:0-1024 GCF_012274545.1 Fukomys damarensis
GAAGAGCTTCACAGCAAGCGCAGAGGTTCAAGCCGGCCGAGAGGAATCCGGCACCTCCGGGATTCTAAGGCGCGAGCGCACTGAGTGATTTTGGCTTTAGAGGCCCCAAAGCGTGGGAGCTAATGTGACCACGAGTGGCTTTGAATTAGAATGGGCCGGTGCTGTGCAGCGTCAAAAGAGGGATTTTTCTCAAGAGTTGTGAAGCTGCACGAAGAGAAGTTGTAGGAATCTAGCAAAGTAAAAATCTTGGCCAATGGGCATAGTGCTAAAATCTCTTTCCGGCTGCTCCTGCAATTGGAAACCCAGAAAGTTCATCGGGAACGAAAAGGTGAGAGGAAGCAGGGGAGGAAGGGGTTCTAGTGAAGACACCAGAGCGGGACCTTCCCCTGAGCCCAGGCTTGCTCCCACCTCACACGCCTATGTGTTCAGGGCAAGCCCGACATCTTGGCCTGCACAGGAGAGGGAGTAGGGCCCAGCACCTGCCCTCTGAGAATCGTCCTTTGTCAGGGCGCTTGTGTGCACACAGCCCTGGTGAAGGCTTGAAGGACACAGGCGCACCACTACCACTACCGCCATTCCACCTGCCCTTCACCTACAGTCCAGGCACAGGCTCACCACCCAGTCAGCACTTGCTTCTGGAAACTTCCTTTTCTTCCCTCCACTCGCTCATTTTTATTGGGTACAGGATTATCTCCTCCACTTAACTGATGGCGGGAACTATACTTCTTTTTTCTTTTTCATCAAAGAAGAGATTTTAAGATGAGGAAGTTCTTATGAAAATGAATTCTGTTCCCCCGGAGTTATCTGGGGAGAGCCCTGCATAGTTAATTTCAGTCCTGTCATAATGCCAGGATTATTGTTTTGCATGGTCATATAACCGCAGATTGCATTATCACTGAGAAATTAGCAAAAGAAAGAACTGTAAAAAGATGGAGTGAGGAAGCTGAGGAGAGAGGGCTAGCCACATAGGAATCCCTGCTTCGAGAGCCTAAATCTGCCATCTTCCCTATAGTGGGCCCAAAAC
>NW_022970732.1:0-704 GCF_012274545.1 Fukomys damarensis
GTGTCCACAGAGGCTGGCAGAGTGTCTGAGTGCACAGTGCATATCTGGGCCATGACAGAGCTCTTTTATCATAATGGTGATGAAGTGGCTGATCGAAACTGTGGTCATCGTTAGCAGAGAGGGGTGGATTCAGGGAAATGTGGAAACAGGAGCACACCTCCTAGTCCCTGAATGTCATACCCATCCATTCAGGTTAATCTCGTGGCTCCTGCTTAGAGAAACAAGTGAGAGAAGGCTTGGTGGACACTGAGGAATTTTGTCTCTAGTTCCTGGTGTTGCTGGGTGGAATGGGTGGACGGCATCTGCCATCCTAATGACCACATCTCAGAAGTCACTAAGCAGGTGAGTGGACACTCTGTAGTTGACGTTTTTATATAATTTTAAAAGAGACTGAGGCATTGTAGCAGCTAATGTGCCTTTGTCAGTGGTTTTCATTTACATCACAGTGTTACCAAAGTACTTCACAGGATTCTAGGACGGACATCTCCATCCATCTTCAGACTTTCTTATTATCTTTCCCCCTGGGAAGCTCTGTGGCCTGAAGCAGACTTCTATGTCTCCTCAGTGGCACTGGGACCACTTCTCTCCAGTCAGTTTCTGGTGATTACACTCAAAAGATGGTGTGAATCGCATCTCATGGAACTGCTCCTGGTCTTCCTTGGTTGTCCTTCACTCTAGACAAAGTGCACTGCCTCAGGCCCTCT
>NW_022970733.1:0-479 GCF_012274545.1 Fukomys damarensis
ACCGGGATCCTCATCCCAGCCCTCAACCTCTGCCGGAACCCGGGGAGAGGGACTGACCTTGCTGTGCCATTCGGAACACTGAAGCTCACATGAACAGGGGCCCCCGCCCGCTGAAATGTAGACGACGCGACGCGAGGAGTGGAATGTGGAGCCTGTCCTGTCCCCATCATCGAGCTCTCACCCTACGCGCTGGCCCGGCACTACCCACTGGCACTGCAGTGCGAGGCGCGGGGCCTTGGAAATACGCAGTGCATCCCAACTTCGTGAAAGGCTCTGCCCTCACCTTCCCTCGCACAGGCAAACTACCCGGTAGGCGACTTCCTTCCGGATCACGCTCACCAACCCTAACCCTAGCCTTAAGCCACCACCTGATTCCTAAGCTCCCCGCAGGCCGTCCTTGAAATCCGACACTGGGCCTCAGCCTAAGGCACAATCTCATGCCACTACCACCTAGGGAACCCACACCCCAATAGCCAGGG
>NW_022970734.1:0-310 GCF_012274545.1 Fukomys damarensis
AGGATTTTGGTCTGATAAATGATTTAGGACTTCATGGAGTTAGGTAGTTTATGCAGTCTGGAAGTTCTCTACTTAGCCAGAAATATAGTAGAGATCGTGAACACAGGAATCACAATTTACTTAAACACAAAAAGAAACTGTTTGGCTAACGGGTTTGAATATCAAAACATCACATGGCTTTCATGTAAGTGATGCTTAGAATATGAGCTGGAAGACGAATTGTCATTGTTTTGTATTTGCTGCATATATCTGTGAGGTAGCAAGAAAACCACCCACTTACAGTTTCTGTTTCAGAGAATGTTCTTGTCCT
>NW_022970735.1:0-238 GCF_012274545.1 Fukomys damarensis
CTCCTGAGTGCTGGGATTACAGGTATGCACCACCACACCCAGCCAGGTCCAATTCTTAACATTGTAAAACTAAGCTTAAAATCTCAAAAGCTATAAGAGAAAACTACCACTGTGTCACCCAACTTCCTTCCCAGGATCCCATGCCGATGTCTTTACAGTTACGTAACCCTTTACCGTGTAGCCCAGCATCGTCACACACGTCTCTCATCCTTGCCAAATTCTAGGGTGCTGAGTGGGT
>NW_022970736.1:0-446 GCF_012274545.1 Fukomys damarensis
TAAGAATGAAACCCACATAATAAGGAAAATTTTTCCAAGACTTACTCCACACAAGAGAAAGTCGAATAAGGATTGAAGAACTTATGAGAAAGCCCAGAATCCAAATACAAAGTATATTGCCGCTAAGTCACGGTTCAGAGTGTGCCGCCTCAGTAGTTGGCGGATTTTTCCTCAGAACCCAAGGAGTAATTGTTATGAGAAAGCCTGGCAATTTAGACAATTTCAAGGAAATTGCAAATATCCTCTGCAATCGGGGTAGGGTGCAAGTAGCCAATCCCAGAGCTCCTCAGTTCTCCTTAGTGTTGATTGGCTGTTTCCCTGTAACCCATCGGGGATAGATGAAGCAGTGTTGCTGCATCATAATAGGTTTCCGTTAGGCCTGCAGCTATCTCCACTCTTCTCAGTTTTGTTCTTCTTAAAGCCCTAAGATCTTTGAGATGCCATCA
>NW_022970737.1:0-443 GCF_012274545.1 Fukomys damarensis
TTTGACGTTAGAACACAAACGCACTTAGCAGAGGGCTTCTGCGGTTTAAAGTGCAGTTTTCCCTGGTAAGCAGCTTCTCTCGCCGCTTAGCTGTCTAAAGCGAAAGCGGTCAGTTTCATGAGTGTGAAGTACTCCACAGAGAAAGGTGCTGAAACTCTTTGAGTTTACCAGTGAAGTCCACACCTTATGTCGAGCACAACGTGTTCCTTTTTGTTTGTAGGTCTCTGCATGGCAGAGATTGAAACACTGTTGTGAGGCACTTTTTGCACAGAAGCCCTTCAGTCCTAAGGGACTGCCTAGCAGCTCTGAGTGCACATGCCTCCAGAACTCTGTATACTTGGGTATAGGTTCAGTTTGACATCAGAATACAAACGCACTTAGCAGAGGGCTTCTGCGGTTTAAAGTGCAGATTTCACCTGGAAACAGCTTCTTTCGCCGCTTAG
>NW_022970738.1:0-216 GCF_012274545.1 Fukomys damarensis
CTCTGCTAATGTCTTGATTTGAAGAGAATTTTTAAAAAGGGATTCCAATAAAAGATTTTTTTTAAAAAAAAAGACCATACTAATAACTCATCTCGACAAGTCTGATAGCAATACAAAAACTTTTAAGTTACTACAGATTTTTGCCAAAATTTGAGCTTATGTTTTGAAATAATGTCACAAAGCCTTTTCCTGGTTCCTAACACCCAGATTGTTTCA
>NW_022970739.1:0-272 GCF_012274545.1 Fukomys damarensis
TAGCTTCAGTGTTTTTACTGCAGCACCTTACCTAGAGGAATGAGTGCATTAGGAAAGACTATTGTAATGGTGCATTCTATTACAGCATTCCAAGACCCTGCCACATTCTTAGAAAACAGTTTTTAAATGTTATACTTCATGATTTTTGAAAATATTATTCAAAGGCATTATTTCCTCAGGAATTCTAACTAATGTATTAACTTTTCTCCTTTCACCCAGTGGATAGACATTAAAGAAAAAAGCAGAATTTCCATAAACTTTAATGAAGTCAA
>NW_022970740.1:0-465 GCF_012274545.1 Fukomys damarensis
ATTAACCTTGAGTTTTTATCAGCAAAGTACAAAAGAGCAAGTTAACCCTATAGTTGTAATTCAAGAATTTACAATGCACAAGAAGTGTTTTAAGCACACTAATTAAATTTAAATCAAAACAAAGATATATTTATCAAATAGTTTAAAATTTTAACTTGATTTTTCTTGTAAAAATCTCTTGGTGTCTGGCAAAACACAATTGCAGTTTCTCTGGCTTGCAGGGTTTTTTTCTTATATTTTGTCTTTTAGAGGTTTTTTTATATGATTTTAATCTATTAGAGATTTATTTTTTCATTTTAGCTTTTTTAAAAATCTGAGGGCAAGGCTTGTTTCATCTTTTTTCCTGAGTCCCATCATGCTTTTTCCATCTGCACCCTCCAGTGCAGTAAAGCTGAACAATTAAAAGTGTCATCCACCTGGATGCGATTTAGCTGTGAAAGGGGATTTAATGCCGGCACTCTGGGA
>NW_022970741.1:0-235 GCF_012274545.1 Fukomys damarensis
GCTAGATTTATAGACGGCCATTCTGGCTGTGTGACCTTCAGTGAGTCATTTAATGTCTTTGGGCCTCAGTTCCTCCCCAACCCTTCCTCCCTTCCTCCCTCCCTTCCTTCCATGTGTCCTGGGATTAAACCCAGGGCCTCGTGCATGCCAGACAAGCGCTCTGTCACTGAGTTGTACCCCTAGCCCTTTCTAATTTTTATGCTGAAGCAAGTTCTCCGTAAGTTGTCCTGGCTGG
>NW_022970742.1:0-203 GCF_012274545.1 Fukomys damarensis
TTCCTATATCCTAGCTGATACAAATAGGACTACAATTAACACGGATATGCAGTTATCTCTTTGGTATGCTGATTTCATTTCCCTTGGGTATATACTATATATATTAAATTATATAGCAGTTCTATTTTTTTTGTGTGTGCGAAATTTTTCCATTGATTTCCACATGCTGGAATAATTTTGTTTCCACCTACAATTTATAAAAA
>NW_022970743.1:0-504 GCF_012274545.1 Fukomys damarensis
TAGTTATCTTACAAAAGTCAATGCTCCCCTGTGCAAGTTAATCTCAATGTGAATACGCACTTATCAATTCTATATAAAGCTTCGATGCCTGATAGTTACACACATATAGTTACATACAGAGAGGAGGTGAGGGGCTACAGTTCATTCCAATTCTCCCCTGTCCTAATCATCTATGGAGCAGCAATACTCTACTGTTCCATTTGTGGGCACATACACTGAGAACTTGAACTGGAACTTGAGGTCTCTCAAGTTTGCTCATCGGAAAGTCCAAAATTACCTGCCTAGGTTCCTTTATTTCTCTTCTTTCTCCTAAACAACCCCTCTGCCCTTCAAAACTGATCTATGGTCTTATCTTTCTCCTAAACAAGCCCTCTGCCCTTCAACAGTGATCTATGGTCTTGATTCTATCCATTTACTCCTTTCTATGGATTATTCTTCCTCTTTTTTTTTTTTGACAGTGGTGTCATAGAATTACAATTTGTATTTCTTCATCCTTTTTGCTAC
>NW_022970744.1:0-1574 GCF_012274545.1 Fukomys damarensis
TACTTACTTTTATTTTGTGCAGAGCAAATGAAATGCTTTGGCTTAGACAAGAGGCAAAGCAAATGCACAGGTAAGCACTGTGTGCACACTTACTGCCTGTATGAAGTTGCACTGTTGAGCACATTAAGGCCATGGTTCCATAGTGTAATGGTGAGCACTCTGGACTTTGAATCCAGCAATCCAAGTTCAAATCTCAGTGGGACCCTGTTGTTTATCCAGGCCATCGGGGATGTCGCCAAGGGGTCCCAGGACCTGGCTCAAGTCACTGACTCTAAGGAGCACTGCGGTTTTTATATTCTAGAAGTTAGAGAACTTTCCAAGGCCAGAGGCGCCTAGAAACAATGGATGAGGAGAAAGAGAAGAGAGGAAACAGCAGAGGGGGGTCTCCTGGAGACAGAGAAGGGAGAAGGGGAGGCAGCACCGGGAGGGAAGGGCTCTGGGGGTAATGCAGCGACCACAGCTCCTTTTCTGTAGCTTCCCAGCCTGTGTGTCCGCCCTGAGCTGCATTTTCCTGCGCTACAAAGTGCTTGGCTGGCTTATTCCTGGGCAGTGTCCTATGGCTCAGGGGAGCCAGGTGGGCACCTTGGTCTGCCAGCTTTTGGAAGCCAGAGCGGGCACCTCGCTGGCTCCTATGGAGCGATGGGGAGGAAGGGAAGCCCACGCACGGCATTTCCCTTTTCAAGCTGCTCTCTACAGTGTGGGGCTGAAAAAGCAAGCATTTCCACTGAGACATTTGGACAGTGAAGGCAAGAAGGAACAGAGTCTGAAGCACTTCCAGCAGACAGATTCCTCTTTCTGTCTGTCTGTCTGTGTTTCTTTTTTCTCAACCTGGGGACAAAATGACAGGTGAAAGGAATCGAAGAAACTAGTGGAAAATTCTTTAAGGAAGTCCACAGAACCCGGCACCAATCAACAAGGGAGCCAGTGGGGATCCCTGGGCCCTTGGGGTTACTGTCTGCTGAACTTTTGCCCTTGGGAACTTTCCTTGGGAGGCTGCTGCCCAAAGACTCCTAGCACGTTCTGCCTCGAATAGGCTTGGCAAGACCCATGAGTGTGCTGCCATTTGCTGAACTTTCTACACTCTCTCCTCTCTGCAGATTCAGTTCTTTTAACTTCACGATTGAGGTAAATCTGGAGCACACGCCAAAGTCAGCATTGTTCAGACACGGTAGTGTACAAATTGCACATCCACTTCTCCCTCGACACTACAGAAATGGGTGCCCGAGTGCACAGATGTGTACAGAGAACCACGACTGCCACACTGGGGTCACAGCTTCATGACTCCAATACATTTTTAACATTTTTGGAGAAGGTTCATGAAATAACCCACATTTTGTTATGTCTCATGAGGGTAGACTTTTATCTAGGGTCTGTGCAAAGCCTACATCGATAAAAGAATTAGAGATGTGTGTTCAGAAAGAGACCTACAAATCACTGTACTAGAAAGGGTAGAGAAATGGGAAAGTAAAATCACTTTATTGGCAAAAGGAGAGGAAATAAGCACATAGATAGGTACCTTGTCAGAGGAAGGTAGGGATCCCAGAGCTGCGCTTGGGGTCTTTGCTCTCAAGTTC
>NW_022970745.1:0-401 GCF_012274545.1 Fukomys damarensis
ATATTCCCTCAAATTCTCCACCCCAGCCACACTGACTTATTTCACATGCCCAGGATCTATTCCATAGGAGCCTGCAAACCTCTGTACCTCTGTTCTCCGCTGATGGAACAGTTCCAGTTGCCCCCACCCCTACTCCTCCAAGATGCCTTCACTGACTACCCCAGTCGGGGCTAAGGGCTTTCTTCTGCTTTACTGTCATCACAGCCCCATCACGGGTGTGTCTAGCCTGGTAGTTTGTCCTGGGGACTGGGAAGGATCTCAGCCTTGCAGGAATATACAAATAATAGGATTTCAGATGAGAAGGACGTGGGAGGGACAGGAGACAGATAGTCAGTGTACACCTTATCTTTAGCCAAACCCAAAGCCTTCTGAAGAGCTTGGGTGGGCAAAGAGACCGCACA
>NW_022970746.1:0-225 GCF_012274545.1 Fukomys damarensis
AACTATGAAAGGATGTTGAGCTTTATTTTAGAGTCTCCCTGAATTCCTTGTCTCATGTTCTCACCTCACCCTTTTTAAACTAAAAAAGTATGTCTGAGTCCTTTTAAGGTTTCTATCCTTTTGCTTCTGATTCTTCTGATTTTGTCTTCATCATTTAGGAATTTTGGTAATTACATTAGGTCCACTTGGAAAATTCAGAATACTCTTTATATTTAAAAACCATCA
>NW_022970747.1:0-428 GCF_012274545.1 Fukomys damarensis
AGACCATTAACATTTATGATTATAACTGATATGTATTGACTTATCCTTGTCATGACTTTTTCTCTTTGTGGGATTCTCCCCCTTTGTATTTAATTTACTTTAGCACCCGATGGATTCATTCTGTTGGGATTCCTGGGGTTTTTGTCCTTATTTTCACTTCCTAGGATATTGTTTTAAAATTTTTGGAGTGCTTGTTTGGTATTCATGAAGTTCCTCAGGTGCTCTAGGTCATGAGAGTATGTTATTTCTCCATTAGCTTTGAATGATAGTTTTGGAGGGCTCATCAACCTGGGTTGGATGTTGTTTTCTCTTAGGGCTTGAAATACATCACTTCAAGCTCTTCTTACCTTGAGCGTTTGTGCTGAGAAGTCATCTGTGGTTCTGACGGGCTTCCTTTGTATGTGATTAGTTTCTTTCTCTAACTGCTT
>NW_022970748.1:0-260 GCF_012274545.1 Fukomys damarensis
CCAGAATCAGATAAAACATTACCCAAAAGCAGGTACTGTTATGATTTAAATGTGAAGATCCCCCCAAAGACACATGTATGGAAGGCCAAAGCTCCAGTGAAACAATGTTCAGAGCTGGGGCCTAGAGGTGAAGGTGCTAACTTCACATTACTCCATTGGTGAATTCACAGCTGAATGGAGTAGTAGGAGGTGGGGCCCAGTTAGAAGAAGTAGGCCGGTGGGGTGTGCCTTTGAGGGGAATGTCTTGTTCCCAGCCTCTT
>NW_022970749.1:0-1756 GCF_012274545.1 Fukomys damarensis
AAGTAGAGTCAATTACTGATGAAATAGTGTTTGACTACACTATCTACCATAGATTTTTTTAAATGTGGAGAAAAAAACTAGGGAAGAAACTTGATTTTCACTTTAGTTTTTACTCACCAAAATGATGCTTAATTCTGTTTTTCTCAAAACGTGGACAAAAAATGGGTATTATAAACATATGACTTAAATAGTTGTTTTAGCAAATAGTAATTATTTAGCAAGTCAGACACTAAGACTGTGATGTAAGAAATATCAAGACTTATTTAGAATGATAGCATTTTAGAACAGGGAAGTGTATTAAGAATAATCAAATCTTAATTCTTTGCCAACAATTCTCAGGATTACTTCAGTATAAACAGAAGTTTTCTTCTGCAGCACTGTGTCAATGACAAACTTTATTACACTGAAAGTAGAGAAGTGACGTGAATAAACTCTATGATTTGGAACCTGTTGAAATTTTCTTTGAGACTCAGTAAGTTTCATGTGTATTTAAAATTTCCTGTTTTTAAATCTAAAGGTAAGGAGATCTCTCTTTAGAAAATGGTTAAGCATGCTATTAAAATTCTCCACAATAACTTTTTTTTATGAATACGTAGTCTGAGGGGAAGGTAAAAGTCTCTAAACATGATGTCAGTATGATGAGTCCATTCATTTTTATTTCAAACAAGTTTCTTTATATTTGCACAGTTATGCTATTAGACTGTAAAATCTTATGAAAGAGCAGCTAACTGGATGTTTCTTATAATATGAAATCTGCCTGTCCATTTTATACTTTCAGCTTTAAATTCAATTTCACCTAACACTTATTTCCTTTCTATTAGTATTTGTCTTGTTTGTCTGTATATGTGTACATATATGTGTGAATGTGGGTATATATATACATTTTTAAATTTTTTTTAACACCACCCAATTTTCATTGTTTCTGTATCATTTTGTTCTGAAAAACTATCTTCTATGCAGCACATACATCTGGAATCTTTTTTTTAAAACTCCGCCTTAGTGCCACTGTCTTTTAACAAGAGAATTTAAACCATACATATATATTCTAATGACTATTTCTAACATCTAATTTAATGTTTTGTATTTACCCTGCTTTCTTCTTATGCCTTTCTTTTCATTTATCTTTTATTGAATTGATTGGATATTTTTGATCCAGTTTTTCCCATCTCCGGGTGATTCAAAGTTATTATTTTGGGTCATCTAAGGCTGCAGTGTATGTGATGTTATCACATACTATTTAAGCTTACATTGTTATAAGCAAAGTCTAGTGTTACCTTCTCCAGCTCCCAAAAAGACAGAAACTTTAGCATAATTTTACTCCCTATCCTTCCCCCTCTTTTTACTGCAACCTCTCCTGCTGACATCTGGAATTTTAGTTGCATATTTTAAGAAAATTGTATTCTTATACATTATTTAGACTTCAATACAAGTTTTACTGGTTTTACTTATTGCTGTTCCTTACTGATTTTTCATTTTGACTAAGTCATTCTCTGCATTTTAAAAAATTTACCTTTATTGTACCTTAAAATAAAAGCTTAGATCTGGGCATGGTAGTACCAGTCTATAGTCCTAGCACTCAGGATTCTGTGGCAGAAGGATTGCCACAAGTTAGAAGCCACCCTGGTCTACATAGTGAGTTCAAGGCCAGCCTGACTGAACTACATAGAGGTACCCTAATAATAATAATAAAGCTGATAAATAAGCAAATGAATGAATTAATGAATGCAAGGCTAGGTTCAGTTTATTTTCACACAGA
>NW_022970750.1:0-208 GCF_012274545.1 Fukomys damarensis
CATCCTCCCTCCTGCCGCAGGGCCCACAGCCCTTCCTGCTTTCTCTCCTTTCCCAGCCTCTTGCTGCAGGGAACACGGGTCTCGGATCGTGCTGTGCTGCAGTCTGGAGCCTGGAGAGAAGCTTGGGGTCAGGTCCGGGTGGGCGGAGAGCAGAGGGTGCCCCACCGGGGGCCGGAAGCACTCCGGAAGGAAGGTGACAGCCCCGGGA
>NW_022970751.1:0-266 GCF_012274545.1 Fukomys damarensis
ATTCTAAACCTTATCTTTAGAAACATTTTTCTCTATCATTTTCCTTTGCCCTTTGGAGTAAGGAAATTGACTCAAGGATATAGTGTAGGCTCCGAAATTACTTCATAAAGTATGGCATGGTGTCCCTATTCTAATATGCATAAAAGGATAAGCTTTTATGGTTAATGCCTCTTAGTTCAATATTAAAAGCATTTAGCATATACTAGTTCATATAGACATAATTCTTTGGGGGCTGAGACTTACGTGTTTATTGCTGTTTCCATCCT
>NW_022970752.1:0-833 GCF_012274545.1 Fukomys damarensis
TATTACAACCATATTCATTCACATGCTCCAAATTGTCTCCAGATGTCTTTTGTAGTTCAGTTTTTAGTAAGTACCCATTGAGAACCGTGAATGGCATGTGATTATTACGTCTTTGGAGACTCTAAATTACAATTTTACCTTTCCCATCTCCCCAGAACCTTCCCACTCTGTTAACTGTACACAGTGTTATTGATTGGTTGAAAAGTTTGAGACAGGTGCCCTGTGAAACATCTTACTTTTTACATTTGTCTGAGAAGATCAATCAAAAATTCTGTGAAGCATTAGATCACAGGCAGTGTCAAGTGGGAAAGTGTTATGCAAATTAAAAACCTGCTAATATAGTCTGGTTAAAAGTGAACCTTCCTGGTTCAGCAAGGTCCTTACTCTCACCTTATGATGCTACTTGGAGAATTTTGCTGGAGGCAGTAGAGGAGGTTTTGTTAGGAGACAAATGCATTTGTATAGATTTCTTCCTTTTTCCTTTCCAGTTTTATGTTATTTGTTATTTATTATTCATTCGATGTTCATTCATTCATTCATGGTACTATGGATTGAACCCAGGGCCTTCACATTGGGCTTCATACCTATCCTATTTTTAATTTGTTTTTTTTAAAGTTTGAAACAGAGTCTTGCTAAGTTGCTAAGGCTGGAATTGAACTTGTCCTCCTCATTAGCTTCCCAGGGTGTCAAAATTTCAGGAACGTGCCATCGTGTCTGGCTTTTATCTCCTGTTTTAGACTCTGGTTTTGCTATATCACCCATGTCTTTATTATTCTAATTTAGTACCTGACAAATACAGTTTTGACTTGGTAAGGCACCTACAGAACTATGAA
>NW_022970753.1:0-2841 GCF_012274545.1 Fukomys damarensis
TTAGAGTCCCTGGCATTTTCTCAGGCTTCTTTGCCCTTGGGGCCCTCTTCCCTGAGTCTCTCTATAAGCTACAGACCCCTGCTGTCCTCAGCTCCTGTTGAAGATACCTGGGTCACCTCTTCTCCAGGACTTCCTCATGCTGTTCCTGGTCAGTGGGCATTCCTCCGCCCTCTCAGCCCAATCACTGAAGGTCCAAAGCGTCCCCATCCCACAATACAGCTCTCCACCCCTTCATGTAACTTTCTTCAGAGACCTCCTGGTGCCGACCTGAGCCTTTGTGCTTTGCTTCCTAAGGCTTCTCCATCACAGCCTCCTCACATTCTCCCCTCTGTAATCCTCCCTCCCACATCATATCTCCCTCAGTACATGGTAAGCAAAAACCAAATAGCTGTTCTTTGTAAGTACCAAACCAAAAATTTTATGACACAGTGCATGTTCAATACTTTTTTTCTACTATAATTATTGACACTTCAATGCATATGTCTTCAAAGCTGAACTTCTAATGATCTACTGCATCTGGGCTGGCTTTTCAATTTACTGAGGGACCCTAAAATTTTTGCAAAATTCAGTATGCAGTGGTATGCCACGTCACAATCAAGTTTCCTTGAACAAGCACTGGCAAGTGTTGCCACGGAATATAGCTGAAAACAGAACATCATTGCGTTGTTACTTTGGCTTACTACATTTCTGGCCGAGAAGAAATTTCCTGAGTCATAACTCTTCCTCCTGTGGCACCAGTGGCCACTTTATACAACGTACTAATGGAGAACTCCTGTCATTGGAAGTGGCAATGAAGGAGAGATGAGGTTCTGATTCAGCTCTGTTTGGGGAGCAGTGGGGCTCTCAGCAAGCCAGGCTGTCGTTAGTGGGAATGTTTGTTCTGGCCCTGACCACCACATCTTCAAAAAGAGAAGCTCATATTCTCCCCTGCCCTGCAATTGGAGCAATGGTTTAGCAAGCATTCTAATTCAATAACCCATTGGAATTTATCGAGCAGTAACATATACCCAGCAAATCACTACATCTGTCAGGTGCTTTTAAGAAAGGTAATTCCAACAAAACAGCTGAGTAGAGAGATGCAAAACAGCCCTGTGGCAGAGGCTGCTACTTGTCTATGACATACATGTTCTCCTTCCTCATTAGAAACAACAGTCCAATTTTATTGGGGCAGAAATGCACCCAGGTGGAATTCCAAATTTTCTCACCTCCGTTTCAATTAGATGTGACCATAATACTAATTTTAATCAACAATGTTGAAAATCCTTATCTCCAATGACAATCACATTGGAGCTAAGAGTTTAACATGTGAATTTGGGTGGGGCATAATTGAGTCCATATGAGAGCCAAGCCAAATTCCTGGCCCCTGGACTCGGCTGATTCAAGGCTGTTATGACTCAATATTGAATCTCGGGCCTACATGCCTGGTCCAGACACTTAACTCTCCCTGTGCAATCTACCCTCTTGTTGCTGCTCTCTTCCCTCATCCTGGGCTTGCTTATTCCCTCTCCCAACTTTGGCAGCTGCTTCAGAATCCTTCACATAGACATCTACCTTGACTCACCCGCTTGCTTCTGGACTGTAGTCTTCTAGAATTCAACCTCATTCCCAGTTCTTTTCTCTGCAGGTACATTGCTACTGGAGTTCCCCCGATCATTCAGGTGCGGAGAACTCTCACAACATAGCTTCCAGCCCCACAAATCACAGCAGCCAAGTTGGGCCTTTGCCTAAATAACACACTCTAGAGGACTGAGCTCAAGAGGCCCCTGGAGGTCAGGCAGACACCAAAGCCACCATACACAGTTGCGCAGCCATGACCTGCACTGCTCTAGACAGTGTCCTTCCATCGTTGCTAGTACCCATCTGTGTGCGGCCTGTACAGCTTACACAGCCATGCACTCACCACGTGGCAGGCAAGAGTCAGAATGCAACAAGCAAGATCACAGGGCCCATTGGTCTGCGGCCAAGGAGGAAAAGAGCAGTGAGAAGCAATTGACGTCCAACAAGAGGACACTGGTCATTGAAAATCAGGAGGGTGGGTGTCAGCGTGCAGGCATGAGCAGTGGTAAGGCAGGGTATGGAAGAGCCATTATCAGTGCTTCTAGTGACAAGAGTAATTATACACAATTATTATAGCACATTTACTTGTGTTTTCTCACTTAATGTAATTCCCCCTGAAGCAGAAGTTATTATCAGTAGTTTAATAAATGAAGAAATGAAAACTTAGCATTCAAATGCTTTCCTAAGATGTGTTGTCACCAGTTGTCCAGGGTTCTTTGCTCAACTGTCACAAACTGGCAAAGTACAGTCCCTCAGTGTTAGCCGCTCTAGGCCTTGGATGGTGGTGACTTTCAGGCCTTCGAGTTAGAGCTCTCGGTGTTATGGTTCTAAGCTTTAAGTGCTAACAAGTCCTGGAGGCTCCTCAGAAGCTTCAGCTCATACCCTTGTGGTTTTGGAGGTTTCCCAGCAGCTTCCGTGTGCTCCGGGTCTCTTTCCTAGGTCTCCACAGGTCTGGCAGTTCTTGACTCCTCACTGCTCCACCACTCTCTGGAGCTCTTCAGTAGCTCTTAGCTGCCTTAGCACAGCTCTGACAGACTTTGGTGCTACCAGGTCTACCTCAGTGCAACCAGCCCAGCCCACTCCATCCAAGAAAAAAAATCATGAGTAGACAGCACAACCACCCAAGCAAGGGCTCATTTGGGTCTGTGCTGCAGCACAGAGGGGTGCTATACAGAACAGCACTTTCCTGATCTGAGCCAAGGCATGAGGGAATGCTGTTTATCCCAAGAAGGTCTCCTGCATCTTGTGAACCTATGTCGGGACCTTCAGAGTAATAAAGGTCCA
>NW_022970754.1:0-748 GCF_012274545.1 Fukomys damarensis
ACATAAAAAATTGTTCACAGAAGTAATGGCAGAAAACTTCAGAAGCAGGGTAAAATAATTTGACATACAGATAAGTGAGGAATATAGGACTCCAACTGACCATGATGAAAAAAAATCTGCACCTAAGCATTGAATAGTCAAAATTCTGGAAACCCAGCAAAAGAGAAAAATCCTACAAGCTGTTAGAGAAAAAACAATCAAACACAAAGTAAAGCTGTGAGAATTAAAGCAGACTTCTTCAACACAAACTGCAAGGCAATAAAATCCTGGGGTGAAATATCTCAATTCCTAAAACAGGACAGCCTCTAACCCAGACTGATGTCACCCAAAAAACTATTTTTGAAGATCAATTGAGAAATAAGATACTTTTATGAAAATGAATATGTCAAGTTGTCAGTGTTGCTGCCACCTGCTTCACAAGTTCAAGGATCCGAGTTTGATCCCCAGCACCAAAACAAACAGACAAACAAAAACTGGGCTTAACAGAAGTTTACAAAGTGTTCCACACCACAAAATCAGAATACTCATTCGAATTGGCTGCACATGGATCATTATCCAAGTAGACCACATAATTCCTCATAAAGCATGTTTAAGAAAAGGCAAAGAAATTACATTTACCCCCTGTATATTATTGGTTAAAACTGGGATGAAATTAGAGTTCCATGGCAAAGAGAACCACAATAACTACATAAACATATGCAAATTGAATAATACACTTCTGAATAACAAATGGGTCACAGAAGAAATT
>NW_022970755.1:0-351 GCF_012274545.1 Fukomys damarensis
AACACTGTAAACATCTGTTAAGTTTATGTGTTCAAGAGTTTGGTTGAGTTCTACTATTTCATTATTTTTTGTCTGGTTGATCTATCTACTTGTGACAGTGGAGTATTGAGATCTCCCATTACTATTGTATTAGTGCTTATCTAATTTTTCATGTCTGTTATATTTGTTTTATGTAGTTGGACGCACTGTGTTTGGTGCATATATGTTTATGATTGTCATCTCTTCCTCTTGGATTGTTCCCTTTTCAAGGATGTAGTGTCCTTTGTCTCTTTTAATCAGTGTTTGGATTAAAATCTACTTGATCTTCAAAGAGGATAGCTACAGTTATTTTTTGGGGGGTTCCTGTCACAT
>NW_022970756.1:0-246 GCF_012274545.1 Fukomys damarensis
ACTATACAGAAGTTTAAACATGTTTCATTATGTATGTAAGCATTAGCAAGCACAGAAAAACCTATAAAAGTATCCATAATCCCCACAATAGAGAAACAACCTGTTAGAAAAATTTTGTTTATTTATTTATTTATTGATTGATTGATTGATACCAGGGAACAAACTTGGAACCTTGTACTTGCATGGTAAACAGTGGAACAACTGAGCTAAATCCCCGGCCCTGATGGTATATTGTCTTAACATGTT
>NW_022970757.1:0-206 GCF_012274545.1 Fukomys damarensis
AGACAGAATCTTGCTAAGTTGCCGAGGCTGGCCTTGAACTTGTGATCGTCCTGCCCCAGAATCCAAAGCAGCTAGGACCACAGGTGTGCATCACTAGCTCCGGCTGAAAGTGCTCCATTGATAACCCAAACATAAAAAGGCTAGACAGAAATGGAAAGTCACAACCAGCATGGAAAGACTGGGATGAGTCGCCAACAGGCGTTGGG
>NW_022970758.1:0-230 GCF_012274545.1 Fukomys damarensis
AAAGAAAAAATACATGCACTCAGGGCCATGATAGAAGCCATGAATGCCCAGCACAGTAAAGAAATGAAAACCATGAATGCCCAACATAGGAAATAAATAGAATCCATGAAAAAGATTCAAACAGATATCCAGGAAATAAAAAACTATTGAAAGTTTGCATAACAGGCTAAGTCAGTCTAAAAACTATATCAGATATAGAAGTCTAAAAACTTCTATATCAGATATAGAAG
>NW_022970759.1:0-1219 GCF_012274545.1 Fukomys damarensis
TCATTTCAAGGACAATTGGGAAAAGAGCATAAGGGTCACTTTTGGGATGTTATGGACTAGGCCTGATACTGCTGTACGTCATTTCTGCTCCCATTCTGTCTGCCCATATTAAACTATAAGGCATATCTAATTGAAAGGGATAAGAGGAAACATATTCCTGTGTGCACCCAGTGGGAAATAAAATAGGATTTTGGTGCATATGTGCAGTCTCTATTACAGTAAGAGGCACAGAACTGAGTATGTAGGTGTGCTGAAAACCAGCTATTTTATGTAGTGTTATTTAGTGCTCTATGAACTTATTATGGATAGTAATCAAACATTTAATAACAAAAGTAGTCTTGATAACATCGTATTAATGTACAAAAGATTTTAAAATTTCAAGACATACAAAGTATAAGTCAGAAGTCATTCATTAATTCAAGTATCTTATGGAGTATACACCACATGTTTGACATTGTGTTACATGCCAGGCAAATGGCCTCTCGTTATTCCAAAGTAAACAGGTACATAGTTATATAAGATACAATTTCTTTGGATCTATGATAAAATTATAAATCCCACCCAGAAGCACAAAGGAGGAAACTTGCATCCTAGTGTTACACAAAGTAAAAGTAGATGGTGGGAGGCTCAGCCATGTACAGCTTGCCTGGGACCACAGCCCCACCCCTTCAGGCATCGGCACTGCTCCCCGTGCACCCCTGGCCTCCTGGTTGGGCTGGCACCTGGATTCATACCACAGAGGCACAGGAGGTCATAAAGGCTAGTGTTCTGAACTCTAGCCTTCATTTTTATTTAATTCACATAGTTAAACATGATAGGTTGATAACTACCACAAATTGTCATTTTTCTAAGCTGTGCTTGATGCTATTGTATTACTTGGGCTAAGGAGCTGTGATTGATTTAATCAGTTAGCCTTCCTGGTATAATGAAAATGAGATCACTTCAGACTCATTAGAGATTCAAAACTTAAAGACCAACTATAACAGGAAGATGAAAGTATTAACCCAGGAATTAAACCAAGGACAGTACCAATAACAAAAATGGAAATGAGAAGACATTCAAGCAAGGCACAGGCACAAACAAAGGCTACCTGTTCATCAAAGGCAGATTCTGAAGGAAATGAGGTGGAAAAGTCTGATATCAACCACCTGAAAACTCTGAATTGATAGTACAGGAAGTAACAAAACAGATGAATAAGGCTCTAGAAAAATTCAAAACA
>NW_022970760.1:0-223 GCF_012274545.1 Fukomys damarensis
GGAAACTTTAACTGTGCTGTGAACTTTGGAAAAAGTTATCCCAATTTACTGTGCTGAGTTAGCATTGTACAGAAATGGACAGCCATATTGGTCTAGAAATGTTAATTTTTTTTTCCATTTGTTCAGGGGTAACATGCTGTATTAAATATGTAAGATCATATCTACGTGAGTTTGATTACAGAAACTAATAAAGTATTCTCTTAATAATGAAAAAAAAGAATAA
>NW_022970761.1:0-305 GCF_012274545.1 Fukomys damarensis
CCTTTAATTTCTTTCCTTGCCTGATGGCTTTGCTCTCTTGGGCCTCATGAAGTTGTGACCCTCGTTGTCTTTTTCTAGGACACCATTTAGAGTTTTTGGATTTGGTTTGGTATTCATCAAATTTCTTAGGTGTTCTTTTTTTGTGGAAGTATATTTTTACCCCTTCAATTTTAAAAGATAGTTTTGCAGCATACATCAGTCTTGATTGGAGGTTCTTTTCTTTTAGGGCTTGAAATATCTCACACCAGGTTCTTCTTGATTTAAGGGTTTGTGTTGAGAAGTCTCCTGTGATTCTGATGGGCTTC
>NW_022970762.1:0-206 GCF_012274545.1 Fukomys damarensis
CTTTCTGTAGTGGGGGTTGAACTCAGGGCCTCCGACATACTCAGCAAGTGGTCCACCACTGGGCCACAGCCCCACATTATTGTTAATATTCTCTGTTCAGTGACAGGATCTCACTAAGTTGCCCAGGGTGTCCTCAAACTGTCAGTCCTCTCCTCTCTGCCTTTCAAGAATCCTGGATGACAGGTATGTGCCACCAATCCTGCCTC
>NW_022970763.1:0-259 GCF_012274545.1 Fukomys damarensis
TATAATACGGGATAGGTTCAGTTCAAGGTAAGAAAACAAACACACTCGGCAGAGTGCTTCTCCAGTTTAAACTGCAGTTTTCCCTGGGAAACAGCTTCTTTTGCCGATTAGCCCTTTGAAACCAAAGCGGTCAGTTTCCTGACTGTGAAGTACTCCATAGCGATAGGTGCTGCAACGTAGTGAGTTTAACAGTGAGGTCCACCACTTTTATCGAGTACAAATATATTGCAATTTGTTTGTAGGTCTCTGCCTGGCAGAG
>NW_022970764.1:0-243 GCF_012274545.1 Fukomys damarensis
GTTCCTGTTCCCCATTAATGTTGAGAGCATGCAGGTCATCCAACATGAGAAGCGTGTGGAGTGCTTTTCCTGTTTTGCTTTTCCGGGAGGGCTATGCATTGATAGAGGCTCCTAACCTGCTTCTACTCATGTGCTTTGGCCTGGCCTCTGAGAAGAGAAGGAGGTCTGCAGAGTTCTTTTAAGAAGCAGAGGATTGACACATTTCCATTGCTAAGGATTCTGGAATCTTAAGGGGAGAAGAAA
>NW_022970765.1:0-882 GCF_012274545.1 Fukomys damarensis
AATCTAACATTGTCTCTTTCATTGTTTATCCTAATTTTGGCATTTCCTCATAGCTCAGTCCTTTATTCTAACTTCTGTCACTACAATCTTTACCTTATTGAGTCAAATAAAATCTCAGTAACTATGAGCTCTAAGCAAATTATTTTTATCATTTGTGTCATCAAACCCCACCTCTCAGAGCAGCTTTCTTTATCTTTGAATGTCCACACCAGGGCTTTTTAGCTTTTCGGGGGCGGGGAGCAGTACTCTACCAATGAGTTACAGTATGTACACCTCCAGCCTTCTTTTTGAGGCGGGTACCGGGGATCGAACTCAGGACACCTTGTGCCATCCCCAGCCCTTTTAATTTTGAGACAAGGTCTCAAATTGCCCAGGCTTGGCTTAAACTCATAATCCTCTTGCCTCTGCCTTCTGAGTAGCTAGAATTATAGGCATGGCCCCTGAATCCTGCATTTTAATTTTGTTTTCATATCCCATTTGGAATCTAGAGAAAGCTATGAAGCTTTCTAACAGGTAACCACTCATCCACCTAAAATCTTACATATAATTTCAGAGTTCACAGACTTCCTAAAGTTCAAACATGTCTAAAATTCGCTGATGTATTATTTCCATCTGAATATTTGTGAAAATCATAAGTTTCTTAGTGGCAAATGATATCCTTAATAAAACGGACACAAATACTATGTGTCAAGTACTACCATAAGTACTATGTTTGTATTAACTCAAATACTAAAACAATTCTAGGTAGTATATATTATTCCACTCGACAAATGAAGAAACTGAACAGAGAGGTGGTTAAGTAGCCCAAAGGTAGAACAGATGGGCTGGAATTTCAATGTAGGCTTCTGGCTCCGGGGTCCATGTTCTCACTCTAAAGCACAC
>NW_022970766.1:0-1395 GCF_012274545.1 Fukomys damarensis
AAAAAAAAAAAAAAAAAAAAAAAAAAAAAAAAAAAAGAAAGAAAGAAAAGAAAGAAAGAAATTATTCCAAATCTTTAAAACAAATTGAGGGAAGAAAAAGCAAATATTATATAGAAGGAATGAAACTAAAAACTATATGTACATTTTAAATATCAATGGAGTCTTCATAAAAATGGGAACTATCTTTCAATAATAAGAGGTATAGTCTTTAGGTTAAGAAAGTACAATTAGAAAGATATCATTTTCCATGCTTCATTGAAGAAAGATGTTTAGAATAGTCAAGAACTCAAACTTTATAATCCACATAACAAATATATAGAAATTTCTAGAAAATTTTCTCTATCAAGTAAAACAATAAATTCATTAAGGAAAATGTACACTGTTGTATGTCTGCAGGTGTGTGTATGTGAAAATTATTTTTAACATGTCACACTAAGGTTTCTTGAAATAGAACTATGTCTCATGGAAAAATAATCTGATGGTATTAAAATACTAGATAATCTCTAAATAATCTTATGAAAAGTGCAAATTTTCAGAAAAATATTATATACATCTTTCAATATAAAATAATATTGCATTGACATTATGTTAAAATTATGAAATTGATAAGCAATAAATACAATATAATGATACCATATCTAATTTTAAAATATTTTATAACAATAAAATAATCTGATTTTCAATTAAAATTAAAATTTAATGTTTATCATAATCAAAACAATTTATATATCAACAAATATCTTAGTCTATTTCTCTGGTGACCTCACAAGGTATAATTCAATTTCATTATCAAATACCTGCTCATATACCTCAGTCATCTGAATTCTATAACTTTCACTGTGATGGAAACCTTTAAACTGTATATGCAATTATGTTAATAATAGAATATATATCATTGATCAAATGAGTTGTTTCTGATATAATTGTTCACTGAAGTAAATTTTTTTTGTTTTTTTAAATTACAAGTGAAACCTTGTGACTTTCCAGAAATAAAACACGGAGCTCTATATTCGGAAAATAGATATAAACCATATTTTCCTGTACCTATAGGAAAAGAATACAGCTACTATTGTCATGACAATTTTGCGTCTGCTTCCAAATCATACTGGGGTTATATCCGTTGCACAAAAGAAGGATGGGTGCCCGAAGTACCGTGCCTCAGTAAGTAAATAACTATAATTACATATGTGTAAATATATAATGGAGATGATGTGTGTATAAGTATACAAGGAGAAGGGAGAGCACATAAGTGATGCAGCTAAGACTTGCATGATAAAAAGGGGCCAAGAGGCATATGAACAGAAAGACCAAAGCTTTTTGTCTTTCAGAAAGAGATCTAGGGCCCGGGATTTAGCTCAGTGGTTCTGCCGGGTTTTCTTGTGTGTGTGTGTGTGT
>NW_022970767.1:0-600 GCF_012274545.1 Fukomys damarensis
TGCCTCCACTTCACATCCCCTGTGCTCATTTTCTTCTGACTTCCTTACATGGCTTTGCACAGTACTACACTTCACCACGCATGTCTTCCATTTCCTGTGTGTCTGTTCATTGGATAGAGGACGATAGGCATTGGACAGCACTGTTGAAATGTAATTTGGGCTTAGCCAAATTGCAAATCATGTACATCATCATGCTTCATCACGTTTTGAAAGCGCTGTGGAAAATGGCATTTAAGAAAAGAAAGTGTTGGACTCAGTCTAGGATCTAATTGTGTTTGATATTCCCTCAGTTGCCCCGGTGTGCTCCCCTGGGCTGGGACATGTAGTGAAATCTCCGTACACACTTTCACAAAACTTGTTGCAGGATGGGTCCTTGTTGAATGGCTGAAGAATAGGACTGTGCTACTAGTTGGAGCCTTCTGTGTCAGGAAGGGGTAGGGATGACCAGGCAGCGTCATTGAGCTTTAGTGAAGCTTCTTCTTTTTAGAAGGCCCTTCTGCAGTCCTTATGACTAAGCTGAGCAGTACAGTATAGCCTAGGTGAGGGACTCTGCCACAGGTAGCCTTGTCTCCCTCAGGTGTCCATGCTTCTGCTAAAATT
>NW_022970768.1:0-248 GCF_012274545.1 Fukomys damarensis
TCTCCTGAACAATCAATGGATCACAGAGGAAATTAAGGAAGAAATCAGACAATTTTTATAAATCAATGAAAATGGCAATAGAACATACAGGAATCTATGGGACACAATGAAAGCAGTTCTATGTGGAAAATTCATAGCACTGAATGCCCACACTAGAAAAACAGAGTGAGCTCAAATAAACAATCTAATGAATCTTAGACTCCTAGAAAAACAAGAGCAAGAAAAACCCAAAGCTTGAACAAGAGAGG
>NW_022970769.1:0-470 GCF_012274545.1 Fukomys damarensis
GTGATTGATGCTGGAGTCGCAGAAGGACAAACTGCTTATCACACACACAGAGACCAGAGAATTCGTGAAGCCTATGGCATAGGGCATGGCTCCCAGCCAGTTGCACACTTTCTGGGACATGACCACCGAATATAACAAAGGATTGCAGATCGCTACGTAACGATCGTAGGCCATGGAGCCCAAAAGAAAACATTCGCTGCACACCAAGCCAACAAAAACGTACATTTGAACAAAGCAGCCCACGAAAGAGATGTATTTCTGCTTGGACTGTAGATTGGCCAGGACTTTGGGTGCTATGGTGGAAGAATAGAAGACGTCAATGAATGCTAAGTTGCTAAGGAAAAAGTACATAGGTGTGTGGAGCCGAGAGTCAGTCCTGATTAGCAAGATGAGTCCCAGGTTCCCTGAGACGGTGAAGAGATAAATGAACAGGAACACCAGGAAGAGGCAGACTCGGAGCTCAGGGTGAC
>NW_022970770.1:0-235 GCF_012274545.1 Fukomys damarensis
TCTCAAAGAACTGGGATTAGAGGTACCATTTGACCCATCCATCCCTCTGTTGGGGTATCTATTCAAAAGAATTAAAAGAATCATACCACAGTGATATATGCTCACCCATGTTTATTGCAGCACAGTTTGTAATAGCTAAAAGTTAGAAACAGCCCAATTTCCCATAAGTTGATGACTGGATAAAGATGTGGTTTTTCTATAAAATGGAATACTACTCAGCCATAAAGAATGAGAA
>NW_022970771.1:0-316 GCF_012274545.1 Fukomys damarensis
CCAGGCTGCCAGGTGGTTAGTATTTCTGGGTCTGTGTGCACCCCCAAGGAAACCAGTTCCTGCAGGAAAGGACCCGGTGGGCAGATAGAACTAGAGCTCTTACAGCAGCCATCATGTGGGCACCCGTGGTTACTGAAAAGCTCGCTCTAGGCTCCTGGTTTCCTTAATCAGTCTGACTGTGCGAACCACTACCAGGAACACACTTAACGCTAAGGTGGGCAACCTGGGATTCACATGTTGCTAGGAGCACAGCCAGCGGTAACAGTGACCTACCTGGGCTGCAGCGGGCTTTCCCAGGCATCTGTTTCTCTTCAGC
>NW_022970772.1:0-1307 GCF_012274545.1 Fukomys damarensis
AGAACAGGTGGGTCTTGTCTTAATAACTGAGTACTACTGTAAAACATTTTACCATAGACCTCCGTCCCACCTAGAAATAGTAAGTTGACAATATATTTTAAACTGCAGACTGAAACTACAACAACTGATATATCCATAACTATACACAAATATTGATTTACCTAGATCAAGCAGCCCTACTGTCTGGCTTGCATCCAGATAACTTGTACATACGTCAGGGAACACCTTTTTCTCTGCACCTTCACTGTGGACTTGTTATGCTGGGTACAATGATGTTTCATTTACTCATCCTCAGAATAAAACAGCCAGTGCTCACTGTGCTTGCATTTAATTATGTTACAAGTAAATAGGGACAGAAAGATTATGTCCACCATTAATTTATCTAGACATATACTATAAAAAAGGACAAAATCTAACTCTGTTGTTTCCTGAGTGGCCTCATTTCCTGTGGCACCATGTTTCAATGTGTCACAGTATCTTATTTGTATCTATTATGCTTCATCAAAATGTAATGTGGTTGTTATGTATTAGTAAAATAACAGAAGCTTTTAGTATATATTCTGCCAAAGCGAGCACAAGGACAGGAGCTTTAAAAGTATAAATAAGTTCCCCAAGTTCACAAAACCATTAAATGACACAGCTAGTATTCACATTCAGGTTCCATGGACATCAAGGTCTATCTTTTCCTACTGTATTACATGGTCTTTCATGAATTAGTAAATAGATGGTATGTGAAACTGATTAAATTCTGTAATAGGCTTAAAAACATTAGATTATTTCTTTCCTTTCTTTAAAAATCTCCATGTACAGTCTGTATAAATGCTTCAATATCTGTGGAACTATGTTAACATATAAAATGCAAAAGTTGTTGACAAGTTTTCAAAGATGTCAGGCAGGAAGGGTACCAGACAACAGATATGGACTGAGGTCAACATGCACATCTTTGAGCAGGCCTATATACACTGAATATGAAAACATAAAAAATAATGTAGGTAATCAGTAGCACATTAAAGCCAAGGAAAATGAAGATACTCCATCTGAACAGTTTTTATTGCTTAAAATATTTGTAGATTAGGCTAATTAATTATCACATTAAAAATACTGTGACTATATGATCTAGAAAATCATGAATATTGGCTTATCCATCAAGAATACCCTTTCAGACCAAGAAAATGATTTTAGTGTATAAAAATGTACTTGTGAAACTGGGCTTCAAATTTGTGATTGAAGCCATGGGTTGATCCTAGTGATGACAAGGTGCAACATTCAAATTATATTTATACTCATTTTCTAGTTGGGTTTCCACA
>NW_022970773.1:0-463 GCF_012274545.1 Fukomys damarensis
TATACTTGGGGATAAGTTCAGTTTGACATTAGAAGAGAAACGCACTTTGCAGAGGGCTTTTGCGGTTTAAAGTGAAGTTTTCCTCCGGAAACAGCTTCTCTCGCCGCTTAGCCGATTAAAGTGAAAGTGGTGAATTTCATGAATGTGAAGTACTCCACAGAGAATGGTGCTGCAATTCTTTGAGTTTACCACTGAAGTCAACATCTTATGTGGAGTACAACTGTATTCCTTTTTGTTTGTAGGTCTCTGCTTGGCAGAGATTGAGATACTGTTGTGAGGCACTTTTAGCAGAGAATCCTTTCAGGCCTAAAGAGTGCCTAGCAGCTCTGAGTGCATACAAGCCTGCAGAACTCTGTATACGTGGGGATAGGTTCAATTTGACGTTAGAGCACAAACGCTGTTTGCAGAGGGCTTCTGAGTTTTAAAGTGCAGTTTTCACTAGGAAACAGCTTCTCTCGCCGCT
>NW_022970774.1:0-284 GCF_012274545.1 Fukomys damarensis
CACCTTCCATGGGTCCTACCCGTGACCACGAGGCTTGAGGGGACACCTAGATGTAACCATAACACTGGGCACACACCTGAAAAGCTGACGCTGACTTGGCCTGCTGTGGACCGAAGTCTGCAAGCATCTTTCCAGAACAGGGAGGTCCCGTCCATTTGGGAGATTTGCTCTGGAAAGCAGTTGTCCTGCAGTCAGCTTGCCTAGCATTCCCAACAGGGAGTTGTCCGCTTCCTTCACATGGGACTCATTTCCACAGTTGACCAGGAACAGCGCCTCTGAAATCG
>NW_022970775.1:0-216 GCF_012274545.1 Fukomys damarensis
CGAACTCGGGTCCTTGCGCTTGCAAGGCAGGTGGCAGAACCACTGAGCTAAATCCCTGGCCCTGTTTGCATCTTTTCGAGCTTTGCTTTTTTATACCAAATATTTGGGTAAGCTTTTCAAGTTTCTGAAAAAAAAAAACTGTTAAAATGTCTCGGAGTTACTATGACCTTATGGAATTGTAAAATAATTTGTACTGAAATGATTTAACTACTGAGT